>NW_007246403.1:209375-215398 GCF_000164805.1 Carlito syrichta | reverse complement strand
CATGAGGTCTCACTGCCCAGGCGGGTCTCGAACCCGTGGGCTCAGGCAATCCACTCACCTTAGCCTCCCAAGGCGCGGGATTACAGGCTGAGCCACCGAGCCCGGCTTGTGTGTGTGTTTTGTTTGCATCAGAGTCTCACTCTGTCGCCCAGGCTGGAGTGCAGTGGCACACTTACAGCCACTGCAGCCTTGACGTGCTGGGCTCAGGTGATCCTTCCCCCTCAGCCTTCCAAGTAGCTGGAACTACAGGTATGCACCACCATGCCCGGCTAATTTTTTAATTTCTTGTAGAGATGAGGTCTCACCATGTTGCCAATGCTGGTCTCAAACCCCTAGGCTCAGGCAGTCCTCTCACCTCCACCTCCCAAAGTGGTGGGATTACAGGCATGAGCCACCATGCCTGGTGGTAGTCTGGTTTAAGTCATCACGAAGGGGCAGGCAGATGGGTGGGTTTGTCACATAACTGTTGCCATAGAGATGGGGTCTATGTTGCTAGGTCATCCTGGTTCTTAATGGCTAAAAGACAACTTGGAGTAAAAAAAAAATAGTATAAAGCAGGCTTGGGGAAGAGGGTTATAAATTATCAATAGCTATCTCTCGGAAAATGATTCTGTCCTTGGCTAATGACTAGAGAGTAAATTAAACTGCTAGAAAAACATGACAAAGCTAAGCAATGTTAAAATAACTGTTCTTTGGCTAAGATTATCTCATTTAATTTTCCGTTTTGGCATTTTACCATTTTAAAAATCACAAAATTAGCCAAGCATGGTGGCATACACCTGTAGCCCCAGCTACTTGGGAGGCAGAGGCCAAAAGATCACTTGAGCCCAGGTATTTGAGGCGTGACCACACTACAGCACTCCAACCTGGGCAACAGAGCAAGACCGTATCTTGGGGAAAAAAAATAAAGTAACTATCCACAGCTATGTTGTGACTGATTAGATTAGATGTATGCACCACCTTTCTGCAGTGGCACAGAAGAGAATTCACCTGTTTTACCTTTCTATTCAGATGTTCAGATCAGTGTTCAGATCAGAAATTTGCACACAGTATTTGCAGCTCAAATACTGTTGAGGGAATGTACTTTGCAGACAGCTCTGAGCTCATAATGGGACTGACCACTGATTTCCCAGCCACGCCCGTGCCAGCTTCCAGAAGAGAAGGCCGAGGGTCTGCTCATGAGAACTGAGCCCCCACCCAATCTTACTCCAAGCAGAGCGTTGAGCTGGGCCCTGTCTCTGGAAGCTGAGTCATTTCTGTGGTTTGCTTTCATTTCGGAGACGTGTTCTTCCAAAACATCCAGGCAGCCTTCTGTCTGTGGAGCCTCCTGGCAGGTCACGATCCATGACCTTCTCAGGTTGGACGTCAGCTCCCAGTTTCAAGGGATGCAGGGCACAGGTGAGGCCCCAGTGAGCTGCCCACGCCCGGCACTGGAGCGCCTCTTCCTGCACCGCTACCCACACCTCCCAGCCTCACTCGTCCTCCTCCTTCTTTCATGGTAGAGTCTTGCTTCCTGTTCGCCTTGACACACCAGAAGCTGCCGCCCTTTTGCCAGCAGGGGTACCTGAGAATGCAGGGGCTTGTGAGCACCGAGAGCCTTCGGCAGCACAGAGTGGAGAGCAGGCTCCTGCCGGACCAGGCTGCAGCGGGCAAGCCCCCGGAGGGCAGCAGCCAGCGACCTGATGACCCTGGACCACTAGGTCCCCCCGTGGCTCCAGAGCCTCCAGTCCAGTCTCTCGACAGCAACAAGGAAGAGCTCTGACTATCCCTCCTGGCTGTGGGAACAGAGGCCAGGCCTCCCCACCCAGGGTCAGTCCTCCACTTTCCCTGCAGCTTCATGCTCCCACCAATGGATGATTGCCAAAGACCATTCGGATCACTGCAGTGACTGCACCAAAGCAACACGGACAGTTTGGAGGGTAGAAACATGGTGAGGCTGTGGTTGCCTCCCTGCTGCTCCAGGTTCCGGGAAGGTGGGGGTAGAAGGGTAGGGTCTGCCGGGTGTGGGCCGCCTTCCACAACCCAGCTTGTCCACTGCTGAGCAGTCACTGAACACCAACTAGCCAAGAGCTATCCTCCCTCAAGTGCTTCTTCTCCTCGTCTGCTCTTCAGCTGGGCCCGGACCTGGCCCGTGGAGCGTCTTACTGGTGAAGCCCATCCCCTTGTGCATACGCACTTTAAAACAGAGCTCTGAGCCGGGCTTGGTGGCTCAGCCTGTAATCCCACGCCTTGGGAGGCTGAGGTGAGTGAATTGCCCAAGCCCGCGGATTCGAGACCCGCCTGGGCAACTTGGTGAGACCTCATCTCTACAATAAATTAAAAAATTAGCCGGGCGTGGTAGCACGTGCCTGTAGTTCAGCTACGTGGAAGGCTGAGGCGGAAGGATCACCAGAGCTCAGCAGGTCGAGGCTGCAGTGGCCGGGAGCGGCCACTGCACTCCAGCCTGGGCGACAGAGTGAGACTCCAACTCAAAAAAAAAACAAAACAGAGCTAGGATATCCTCAGCAGGCTCAGTGGGCAGGTGGGGTTGCTGACCCAGACAACTGTCGCAACCCCAGCTCAGAGATGGCAGGGGGCCCCCAGGTCCCCCAGCCAGGAGTCCCTGTCCATGTTACTCTTGCTGCTCCCTGTCTTGCCCTCCCCTCCCCCTATTTTCAGCTAGCTTTGGGCTTAGCTGCAGAACCCAGGTGGACAGCCCACCTCACTCACAGCCCAACAGGCTGTCATCAGGCAGAATGGGACAGCTCCCGGCAAGGCCATCTTACCTAATCACGTTTCTCCCTGAGCAATGGAACTTAGAGCTGCACTACCCCAAAACTGCAGCCCTTGACCAACCTCCAAGCACTGCATCTTTGCTCCCATCCTACTCCTTCACCTTTCCTCTGCCCTCTGGCATTCTGGCCATGCCTTGCTTCTGACCTACCCAGTCCAGATTTGTAAAACTTACCCTGCTGTCTTTCTATGGTGAGCACTCCACATGCTCGCTATGTGCAAGGAGACATTTACAAATGCCTTTGTATGATAAGGACGATGGATTTTGTTCCTGGTTGCCTTCGCTGTTCCAGCTCCTCCACTGGTCCTTCCTCACTGGGACTCTGTAGTCTCCCACCAGGCGTTATTGCCTTGTTTGTAAGTAAGCCAGGAGAAAACCACTGTGCATGAGATAATCGTGGTGATTTTTCAAAGCCCAGGATCAGAGGTGATTGCTGTCTCACTGGTTCTCAAAAGTTAATTCTTCATGTATTCACTCCGAATTCCAGATACACAGACTTTCTGGATCCAAAGCCTTTTCTGGGAACACCCTCTTCTCCTCTTGGCTAGGCTCAGACCTCCTCATCCACCGGCTCTGCTGTTTGTCTGCAGACAAGGCTCCCTCCCTTTCAGTCATTCCCAGAGTTACAAGGAAATGCCAATATTCGGGGAGGAATTATTTACCCCATGATGATACTTGGGATATACTTCCAAATTAAGGGTTTCTCCCTAACCCCAGGATGTTGATTCACCATATGTCATACAAATGTTAGGGAGACCAAAATTGGATCCCGTTATCCCACCCTACTGTGGTTTGGTTTGGTTTAGAGACAAAGAGCCAGGAGGCGGAGGTGAGATGATTGAGCCCAGGTGTTTGAGACCAGCCTGGGCAATGTGGTGAGACCTTGTCTCCACAATTAAAAAAAAATTAGCTGGACATGGTGGCACTGGCCTATAGTCCCAGCTTGGAAGGCTGAGACAGGATTGCCTGAGTCCTGCAGATTGAGGCCACGGTGTGAGCGTGCCACTGCACTCCAGTCTGGGTAATAAAGATAAGGTCTTTAGAGATAAGGTCTCTGTCACCAGCCTGGAGAGCAGTGGTGCCATTATAGCTCATTGCAGTCTTGAACTTTGGGCTTCAGTGATTATTTCGCCTCAGCCTCCAGAGTAGCTAACTAGAGGCATGCACCACCATGCCCAGCTAATTGTTTAAATTTATTTTTATTTTTTGCAGTGGTGAGTTCTTGCTATGTTGCCCAGGTTGGTCTCGAACTCCTAGCCTCAAGCAGTCCTCCCTCCTTGGCCTCCCAAAACTCGGGTTATAGGCATGAGCCAGTGCCAGCTTCCAAAGCATTTTTTATTTATTTATTTTTTTTTAAGCAGGATTTATTGGGAGAACAAGAAAGCTCCCACAGTGGGAGGAGACCCCGAGGGGGTTGCCTCAAAGCATTTTTAAAAGAAATCTTTTAATTGGGATTGTTCTCATAACAGCAAATCCTGGGTGTCACACATCTCGCCTACCCAATTACTGAAGGCTGGTTGAGCCACTTTTCCAATAGAAGCTTGAGGTACGGGAACAAATAATGCACTGCTGCCTAAATATGTGACACCTGCTGCTTTTCCCCTAATCTGCCAGATCGTTAATTCCATTCAAAATATCAGCCTGCCTTGTTTTTAATTGATTTCATTCTTGCTCAGCTGATTAGAGATGTTTTCCCAGATAGTCTTTTTGCAAATTAATAGCTGGTTTCAGCAGAGAACTCCTTTTGCCTGTCAGATCATTGCTGCGTTTGCTGAATTCCCACCCAGACAGTTCCTCCCACCACTCCCTCCTTAGTTCAGTCCCAACCCCGCGTGCCCACTGCGTTAGGCATGGGTGTCCCGTCTTCCTGCTGTGTTGTATTCAACTCACTTTTTCTATTTTAATGCCTTGGGGGTTTTTTTAGTGAAGTCTGGATAGCCATTAGCAGATCTCTCCTTTTCAGCTGGGCCAAGTTCCTCTTCTAGCTGAGGCCTGACTTTTTAAATAGTATAAAGCTGATGCAAAAGAGACACATTAGAGAAACAACATGACACAGGTGTACTATTTTAAATACGAAGGAAATGATTTTAAAAGGAATCACAAACCAATGGAAAAGATTGTGCACAAATAATGGTGGACCACCTGGCTAGTAATTTGGGGGGAAAAATATTTTGGCCCCCTATTTCATACCCTACTTCCAAACTGACTCCAGATGGGTTTTTTTGAAGCCATCTCGAAACTTTCTATAAACCAAGAGAGGACTTTCCAAGTTTAGAAGCAATAGAGTAGTAATTCCCTAGAGGAAAAGGTTTAACATTTCCAGGTACACCCATCCAGCCCCTACCTAATTAATGTGGCTACTGTAACTATTTTAAAGAAAATGTGAAAAAGACAACAGCGCCTGATAGGCAAAAACAATTACAGCAGAATGCAACACATAAACATATAAAGAACTGATTGAAATAAATGAAAAAAATGAGCAGTAGTTAAGTATACTATCACCCATGGACTATTGTACAGCTCTTGAAATGATGGTGGTGAAAGACTAATACAAATACCTATGGAGTCATATTTAGGGACAAGAAGCAGGATAGGAAATGTGGTTGTAGCTACTTGCACCACTTGGAAATACGTGGAAATAGAAAGCCATATACAGGTGAAAGCTATGGAAAGGAAATCTCACAAAATGTCAACAGTGCTTATATTGGTTTTTTTTCCTTTTTTCTCTTTTGTCCAAATGTGTGGTTATGCTCTATAGTGAAATATATTTTTTTAAAAAATAATCTTTTTGAAATTTAAAATTGCTAGGGGTGAGTGGACCTGAGAGCTCTCCCTAGAGGATATGCTCTGCTTCCTGGGTCCAGGTGATACTCGTGGCATTGTCCCCTTAGAGGAAACCACTCCTCCCCACTTGGGAAGAGACAGCACCAAGTGTCAAGTAGAAAACATGCTCAAAGCCTGTCTCAGTGGCTCAGCCTGTAATCTCGCGCCTTTGGGAGGCTGAGGTGAGTGGATTGCCTGAGCCCGCGGGTTCGAGACCCTCCTGGGGAACTTGGCGAGACCTCATCTCTACAATAAATCAAAAAATTAGCCAGGCGTGGTAGCGCGCGCCTGTCGTTCCAGCTACTTGGAAGGCTGAGGCGGAAGGATCACCAGAGCCCAGCAGGTCAAGGCTGAGGTGGCCGGGAGCAGCCACTGCACTCCAGTCTGGGCAACAGTGAGACTCCAACTAAAAAAAAAAAAAAGAAAG
>NW_007246403.1:200874-209023 GCF_000164805.1 Carlito syrichta | reverse complement strand
TGGCCAAGTTCCCCAGGCGGGTCTCGAACCCACGGGCTCAGGCAATCCACTCACCTCAGCCTCCCAAAGGCGCGGGATTACAGGCTGAGGCACCGAGCCCGGCTAAGAACTGTATTTTAAACAGCGCGTGTTCCTCTTACAGCATTTGAACTGACTGACCGAGGTGATCTATAAAAGAAGCTTCCCTCCCAAGTTACAGAAAATGAAAGATAACCTTCATTTTGTCAGGGGGGCTGCTCTGGATGTAATCTCCAATATCTCCCAGCAGGGCTTCCAATGTTAGGTCAGACTCACCCAAGTGGGGATGTGCAACCCAGTGCTGCATGAAAGATGCAAATAACTGCACACAAGTTAAATTGGAAAATATAGTTTACTTAGAAAGTAAATTAGAGAGAGAGGAGATTCACCTCTCTAAGGTAGGAGAGGGGGCCAAAGCTTAGGAAACATGGTGGTGGCCACAGCTCAAAGAGCACGTCACACCAGAGGTTTTTTGTTTGTTTTTTTGAGTTGGACTCTCACTCTGTTGCCCAGGTTGGAGTGCAGTGGCACACTCAGGCCACCACACCCTCGACCTGCTGGGCTCAGGAGATCCTTCCTCCTCGGCCTTCCAGGTAGCTGGAACTACAGGCACACACTACCATGCCCAGCTGAGTTTTTGATTTATTGTAGAGATGAGGTCTCACCAAGTTGCCCAGGCTGGTCTTGAACCCCTGAGCTCAGGCAATGCACTTTCCTCGGCCTCCCAAAGTGCTAGGATCACGGGCTTGAGCCACCGCACCTGGCCTATACCAGAGTTTAATAAAGCAATGATGAATGGTCACTTGGAGTCGAATGCTTTTGAACATTCCCTTTGATGGGGCAGGTCATTATAAGGCAGTGGTCTGCTCCGTGTCATCATGAAGGGCAGGTACTCACAGGTATTGACATCAGGTGAACAGCAGGCACATGATTGCTGCCATGGTGATGGGGTCTGACTATCATGAAAGTCATGAAGAGCTGATTAGATTAACTTGTTGACAAAGGAGGCTGGGTGAGGGTTGTAAAACAATTATCAGTAGCTACCTCTGAGAAACCAGTTCTGCCCTTAGCTAGTAATTAGAGGGTAAAATAAAGTGAACTGCTAGAGAAGCATGACAGATCTAGGTAATGTTAAAATGGCTGCTCATTGGGTATATTGTTATGTCCTTTCACTAATCATAACACCTAAACATTTATTGAGTACCTACTACGTGCCCACAACCATGCTGCAGATGTTTTAAAGATTTGTGCACAAATTTTGTGATACCCAAAGAGGAGGAACCTAATTCCCCTCTTATTCATTGTGGGCTGGACTTAGTATTCATTTATAGCAAATAAAAACAGCAGAAGTAGGCAACATAGGGAGACCCCATGTCTACTGAAAATACAAATAAATTAGCTGGGTATGGTGGTGCACACCTGTAGTTAGTCCTAGCTACTCAGAAGGCTGAGGTTGGAGGATCACTTAAGCCCAGGCGTTCGAGGCTACAGTGAGCTGTGATGGCCCACTGCTCTTCAGCCTGGGCAACAAAGTCTCTGTCTCAAAAAAAAAAATGCAGAAGTGATAGGATGACATTTCTAAGATTGAGTTATATAAAGACTGTCCTTTATCCATGGAAAGAATGAGTGAACTCGCACATGCTCACTCTCCCCTTGCCTCTCTCTCTTCCCCTCTCTATGGAGTCACTCACTATAGGGGAGGCATCTGTCATGTCACAAGGACATCCTGAAAGCCTATGGAAAGGCTCATGTGGCACAGAACTGAGGCCTGCCTGCAACCACGCGAGTGACCCTGGAACAGAACAGGCGAAGCCTGCCCAGAGCCATGTGAGTGATCTTGGCAGTGGACCCTACTCCAAGCCTCCAGATGACTGCAGCCCCAGCCAGCACCTTGAACACAGCCTCATTAGAGACCCTGAGTTAGAGCCATGCAGCTAAACCATTCCTAGATTTCTGATCTGCAGAAACTTTGAGATAATAAATGTTTTTTTTAAACTGGGCATGGTGAGTCACGCCTGTAATCCCAATACTTTGGGAGGCGGAAGTGAGAGGGTTGCCTGAGTCCAGGGATTCGAGTCCAGCCTGGGCAACTTGGTGAAACCCCAATTCTACAGAAAATTTAAAAAAAAATAGCCAGGCATGGTGGCACACGCCTGTAGTTCTAGCTACTAGGAAGGCTGAGGTGGAAGGATCACTCGAGCCCAGCAAGTCAAGTCTGCGATAGCTGTGAGCATGCCACTGCACTCCAGCCTGGGCAACAGTTAGACTCCAACTCAAAAAAAAAAAAAAAAAAAGATTCCAAAGAATTCTCAAACCTAGGAAAAGTGTGTAAACCTAGGAAAAGAAAACAAAGTTATTGAGATGCTGTTTTGAGGTGCCCTCAAAAAGAGAATTAAGCCATTCCATCAAACCAGATTTCCTGATACGGACAGGGTAAAAGGACTCGAGATAGGCAGAAGAGTGCCCTGGGGCCTTAGGAATCCTCAGTTCTCTGGCCAATTACAACATCAGTTCCAGAAGCCAAATTGGATTCTTCCCTAGAAAATAAGCCCCAGGCTGCATCATTTCACTGCAGATGCTTATTTTTAAAATGTAGTGAAAATGCTGACTTGGTAAGGATTTTCATCGGGCTGCAAGCTTTAAAAAAGCATTTAATTCAATCTGGCATCCCAGACAGAATGTAAATCTGCTACAAAGTGAAGTTGATGGGCAAATACATGAGACGCTTCAGCCCAAGTATTTAATCCAAGTACATCACGCGACCAATCCATCAAAGCCTGAAAGAAATAACAGCGTGCAACAGATGTGTTTAAGTAGGGAAGAAAGAACAACAGGCTGTGCTGTCTCGCTCCTTTCCTGATTCTCTATAAATAAGACCGATTTATTCACCCTTCTAGAGAGCCCCAAGCATAGTGATCATTGCAAAACCTTTCAAAAGTCTGTCACCTGGTTTTTCGTTCTTTGAGGTGTTTCCATCTCAGGCCAATCTCCAAGTTGCTCTAAAGCATTACAAAGTAATTAGATGCAGGCCAGGTATGGTGGCTCATGCCTATAATCCCAGCACTTTGGGAAGCCCAGGTGGGAGGATCACTTGAGGCCAGGAGTTCAAGTTCCAGACCAGCCTGAGCAACAACATAACAAGACACTGTCTCTACAAAAAAAAAAAAGCTAGGTGCAGTGACTTATGCCTATAATCCCAGCACTTTGGGAGGCCGAGGTGAGAGGATTGCCTGAGCCCATAGGTTCGAGACCAGACCTTGGTAAGACCCCATCTCTACAATTAATCAAGAAAAATTAGCCAGGCGTGATAGCTCATGCCTATAGTTCCAGCTACTTGGAAGGCTGAGGTGGAAGAATCACCTGAGCCCAGCAGGTCGAGGCTGCGGTGGCCATGAGCATGCCACTGCACTCCAGCCTGGGCAACAGAGTGAGACTCTGACCAAAAAAAAGAAAAGAATTCGATGCAAAAAAGCCCTACCAATAAAAAAAAATGACAAATGAAAAACCTCAAAATGTTCAATGTTGTACTCTGTCATTGTAGTTTAGAAATAAAGCAACTAGCCGGGCTTGGTGGCTCAGCCTGTAATCCTGGGCCTTTGGGAGGCTGAGGTGAGTGAATTGCTTGAGCCCGCGGGTTTGAGACCCGCCTGGACAACTTGGCGAGACCTCATCTCTACAATAAATCAAAAATCAACCGGGCATGGTAGTGTGCGCCTGTAATTCCGGCTACTCAGAAGGTTGAGGCGGAAGGATCGCCGGAGCCTAGTAGGTCGACTCCAGTCTGGGCAACAGAGTGAGACTCCAACTCAAAAAAAAAAAAAAAAAATCAAAAAATCAGCCGGGCATGGTAGTGCATTCTGTAATTACGGCTACTTGGAAGGCTGAGGCGAAAGGATCGCCAGAGCCCAGCAGGTCGAGGCTGCGGTGGCCATGTAATCCCAGCACTTTGGCAGACCAAGGAGGGAGGATTGCTTGGACCCAAGAATTCAAGACCAGCCTAGGCAACATAGTGAGACCACATCTCTACAAAAAAGAAAAAAAATTACTGGGCATGGTAACGTGCGCCTGTAGTCCCAGCTACTTGGGATGCTGAGGCAGAAGGATCACCTGAGCCCAGGAGGTAGAGGCTGTGATGAGCCATGATCCATGCCACTACTCTCTAATCTGGGTGATAGAGTAAGACCTCAACTCAAAAAAAAAAAAAAAAAGGAAAAAGAAATAAAGCAAAAATATAAGAGAAGATCCCCTTAATACTAGCCAGGCTTAAGTTTTAAAGAAGAGGGGTGCCCAGAAGCCTCCACTGAGGCACTTCGGTAGATTAAAGACGGCCAAAAATGTATGATGGCAATCAAGATGTGATGTCTGTTTCCTCTCTGCTTGGATCAGGGTGGGCTCTGGCACTGCCTTACTCTAAAGAATATGGTGACAGTGATGCTACGCTCTCATTCTGGGCACAGACCCTATGAGCCTGGCAGCTTCAGTGCCTGTCCTGGAATCCAACCACCACACTGTGAGGAAGCCCAGGAAAAAGCTCATGTGGAAGGAAACAGAGGTATCTGGACAAGCTGCAGCTGACGGCTGACCCCCACTGCTTTCCTGTGTATGAGCTGTCTCAGAGGTGGGTCCTTCAGCCCTTTCCAACTGACACCATGTGGGACACAGATGAGCTCTCATTGCTGAGCACCACCTGAATTTCAGATCTGTAAGCAAAATAAGCGACTGCTGTTGTTGTAAGCCACTAAGTTTTGGGCTGCTCTGTTACCCAGCAATAGAACACAGGAACAGGCACTGCGGGGCAAAAAAGAAAGGCGGATACGGTGAAGGTAAACGTGTAAAGAGCAAGTAGAGTATCTGCACTAGCCACTGTTCATAATGAAACATATTGCAAACAACAGCAGAACACACCTAGTGGAGAATGCCAAGCAAAGTGTAGCCAAGAAGTTGCATCCTACAGTGACTTACGCTGAAGGGTCAATTACAACAAAACAGGAAAAGCCCAGAAGCATGAACAAGTGAAAGGAAGGGACACCTGGAGACAGTTGGTACATGCTCTGTGGTTGCCTGAAATTAACTGTTGGGAACTTAGCCTCAGAGCTGTCTCTTTCCCTCCCCAGTAGCCTGCTAGTTGGCATATGCACACACAAGTCAACAAGAGGAACAGGTATCGACCTACATCCAACACTTGCATCTCAAAGAGCTTTTCGCCTAGGCATACCTAAACTGGCCCGGCACAGCTTTTAGGGATCAAAGGACCCTCCGCCAGTGTCAAAGACTTCCCAGACATCAATTGACCAAGAAGTTGTGTGGCAGATGGAAAGATGGTTGGAGTTGAATAAAAGAGCCTTATTACATGCATGCTTTGTGATCTGCATGCTTCACCCGGAGAACCCACTCAATGACCATCCACCACAGGGGTGGACACATGATGTGGACTGACCAATCATGACTGACCCAGGGTTGGGCATGGGACCCAAGCAGGGTCAATCAGAGTCTTGCCTGGAACTTGGTATATGCACACTGGGAGGGAGAGGGACTTCCTCTCTTTAGACTGTAAACTCAATCTTGCCATCTTTTCCCCACATAGAGAATGATACCAACATGCTGAGGAAAACAAAACAAGTGATGGAAAGCCCCATGGAGTTCTGCAACACAGTTTGAGCCCCTGCTATTAGGGTAAGGGAATTACCCTGTCAGGCTCTCAGTTTCTCTTACCTGTAAAGCGGGACTAATACTGCTAGGGGCAGGAGAGAGGGAGGAGGGAGGGAGACATGTAGCAATACACTGGATACCTGGTCCACTACCAAGGGGAGAGAAGGCCAGCTGAAAGCCCAAACTTCACCTGCATTCAGCATACTTTCGTAGCAAACCCCCACTTGTACCCTACAACTCTAAAATCAATTTTTAAAAAATAAAATGGGACTAATAGTACTTCACTTATTGTGAGGATAAAGTGAATTAAAGTATGTGAAGTGCTAGAACAATGTGAGGCATGTGGTAAGGAACACAGATATGCGGCCATTATGTCATTATTATGAAGGTCCCTGGTCTTTCTGTGAGCAGCATACAGGCAAGGAACAACATCAGAAAGGTTGGTCAGCTTGCCAGTGGGCTTGGGGCAGAATCTGGTGAGGAAGTAGCTCCAATTCTGGACCCAGGGCTTGGTTCTCTGTCCCACAGCTGCTTCCTGTTGGAGAGAGACACTGTCAAAGGGCAAGGGAGGTGAGATCTGGCGAAGAGGAAGGGTCTGGCCTCCTTACCCAGCCCCTCACAGCTGCTGCTCTGCCCTGACCTGCAGAAGCTGAGCAGCCAGCCCTGACTGGGCAGAAACACATGAAGGGCTTCACCCCAGCAGCTGGCGGAGCCTGCTGCCCAGACCAAATGTACCTCCTGAGGCACTGGCCTGGTACTGAGGTTACCGCATACACCCGACCACATCACAGCCATGATGCTCCAGGGGACATGGTGTGATTGCTGGAGACACAACAGAACATGAATCACAACACAGCATGAGACCAGCTCTTGAGTTGTGAAATAGATGTGGCAGTTCTCATTGTTCTGTAACACATAGAGAAAAAAAAGCACAAAAGTACCATCAAGGTGGGAGTGGGCAAAGAGAGACTCCAGGGGCCCCACCTCTAGGAGGGAAGCTCACTAGTGTTGGCCATGGCCACCACCCCTCTGTGATTTGCTTTCAAGGTGCCTCCCTCCAGCTGTGTATACCAGACACACAGTCACTGAGCTGAAGCCCCCGCCTGGGATCCAGCCCTGCGGCATGCAGGAGCCTGCGCTCCGGGGCTGTGTCCAGCCCGGCTTTCGGCCACTGCAGGGGTGGCTGCAAGAGCCACAGCGCCATCGTGTGGGCACGTCTTCGTATAGCTGTGGCTGGGAGCCGCCAACCAGCAGCACTGCCAGGTTTGAGCCTACAACTTGTCCTTCAATACCTACCTTAGCAGGCTGGTCCCTGGGGACTGGAAGAGGAGGCAGTGGTCTAGAGCCAAGACAGGTCCTTTCAGGGGCAGGACCTGGACAAACTACTGAACCTATGTGTGCTTCAGTGTCCTCATCTGTAAGATGGAGGCTGTAACAGCACTAGCCTCATAGGGTTGTAGGATTCAATGAGTTAATGCATGTAGGGTGCTTAGAATGGAGCCAGGGTCTTGTAACTGTCCAATATTCAGGAGCTTCCAAACCCTTTCACCATGAAGCACAGTAAGAAAAACATTTTATATCATAACTTAGGACATGCAGACATGTAGGCATAACGGCAATAGAGGGTTCACAAAACAATGCTGACAACATACAGCACACGCTTATATCTTCCATTCTGTTTTGATTGATTTTTTTTGTTTTTGTTTTTTTGAGTTGGAGTCTCACTCTGTTGCCAAGGCTGGAGAGCAGGAGCATGCTCACAGCCACCACAGCTTCAACCTGTTGGGCTCAGGTGATCCTTCCACCTCAGCCTTCCAAGTAGCTGGAACCACAGGCATGTGCCACCATGCCCAGCTACTTTTTTGATTTATTGTAGAGACGAGGTCTTGTTATGTTGCTCAGGCTGGTCTCGACCCCCTGAATTCAGGTCATCTTTTTTTGTTTTTTTGTTTTTGAGTTGGAGTCTCACTCTGTCACCTAGACTGGAGTGCAGTGGCCGCTCCCAGCCACCGCAGCCTCGCCTGCTGGGCTCCAGCGATCCTTCTGCCTCAGACTTCCAAGTAGCTGGAACTACAGGTGCGTGCTACCACACCTGGCTAATTTTTTAATTTATTGTAGAGGTGAGGTCTCGCCAAGCTGCCCAGGCGGGTCTCAAACCCGCGGGCTCAGGCAATCTGCTCACCTTGGCCTTCCAAAGCACTAGGATTACAGGCTGAGCCACCAAGCCTGGCCTCAGGTCATCTTTTGATTGCTTTTGATTTTATTTATTTATTTTTCAGTCGGACTCTCACTCGCCCAGGCTGAAGTGCAGTGGCACACTCACAGCCACCGCAGCCTAGACCTGCTGGGCTCAGGTGATCCTTCAGTCTCAGCCTTCCAAGTAGCTGGAACTACAGGTGTGTGCCACCACGCCCGGCTATGATTGTTTTTTGTTTGTTTGTTTTTTGAGTTGGAGTCTCACTCTGTCGCCCAGACTGGAGTG
>NW_007246403.1:198492-200543 GCF_000164805.1 Carlito syrichta | reverse complement strand
GGAACTGCATAGTTCCAGCTACTTGGAAGGCTGAGGCGGAAGGATCACCAGAGCCCAGCAGGTTGAGGCTGCAGTGGCCTGGAGCGTGCCACTGCATTCCAGTCTGGGCGACAGAGTGAGACTCCAACTCAAAAAAAAAAAAAAAAAAAAGTTGATCACAACCCACCAAACTGATTTTACAAACCCACTGACAGCCACATCCTGCAGTCTGAAAACCACTGCAATACATATCAGGATGAGGCAGCGGAAGCTTCACCCTCAGCCCAGGCTGCCAGTCCTGGCTTTCTGCCTTTTGCCTCACACCTGTGCCCCGAGCCTGCCTGTGACTCAGCCAGAACCAGGCCACGTCATATCTGGCTGGACAGAAGAGCCACCACAGAGCTGAAGCGCCTCTTTCCAGCCTGCTGAGGGTCAGCCTTCTCTGTGCGTCTCTCAGGCTCTCTCCCTGCAGGAGTCACCAGGCACTGACGACAATGTGAACTCTGTTCCTGCTGCACCTTCACAGCCCCATTTCTCAGATGGGAAGTCTGAGGCAACAAGAGGTGAAATGACTGTGGAATAAGGATAAACAGGACTGGCCCCCCTTTGGAATTCAGAATTTGAATTAAGTAGGGAAATTGGCTTTCTAGAAAATGCTGAGAAAATGCTGAATAAGTGGCTGTGGGGGAAAAAGTACTGGAGGCATAGCAAAGCAGATATGAAACTGGGTCGGGAGGGAGCACCCCTGCCAAATGGCATGACATCATCAGGAACAGCTGCAGCAAGGGAGGTTGCCCTCAGGAGTCAGAGGGACTGGGGCGTCCAATGGTGGACTCCAGTCCTAGGCAGGGGCAGACTAAGGCAAGAGCTCAGACAGGGTGGAGAGGCCATGCTTTCACTCTTTCCTGGTCTCCTGACTGCAATAGAAGGTTGGCATGGCAGCTAGTGGCCAGGGCAGGTGGTCCTGTTCCAAGCATTCCCTCACCCCATTCAGAGAAAGAGTCTTGCACAATGCTGTGGCCCTGCCAATTGAACACACGACAGATAACAGCATGCTGTGGACACAATAAACTGGAAAAAGACATGGCAGTGATTTTGGAAAGGCACAGTGGGGCTATGTACTGTGCTGGGGAAAATGGGATTTGGACTCAGAATATTCGATCTGGGTAGTTGCCCTCTGTTACTGGAGCAGACATTCACTGAGTGCCTTCTAGATGTCTCAAGCCCTGTGGTAATAAGGAATGGAGAGCCATATGGCCCCAGAGGGGCCGGCAGCATAGTGAAGCATGAAGAATAAAGAAACAGGCAATAACAGAACAGAGTTTTGAGTGTGGTGACTGATGGGTACACAGAGGCTGTGGAAACACAGAGGAGGTCCAGGGAAGGGTCGCCAGAGAGGATGCCTAATCTGGTGTCTAGTAGCATTTTCTCAAATGGCAAGTAGAGGTTACAGCCTTCAGTCATAGGAAGCTATGGGAGAGGCAGGGATGGGAGAGACATGTCAGCAAATTTTGGAACTAAGTGATTCCCACTGGCTGGAGCGTAGGTTGAAATGAACGTGCAAGATGGGGTCCCACCAATGTGCTTGCTTCTTGACCTTGGATGAGTCGTGTAATTTCACCTCCTCCACTGAAGGCCCCAGGCCCAAGCAGATTCACAGGTCACCACACTTTCCCTGGGGCTGAAATGCAGGCCCTTGGCGGCCTGTTCCTCAACAGTTCCCAAGAGACAAGTTAGAAGGCCCTTGGAGCCTGAGGAGCCCAGCCCTTCAGGTCACAAATTGGGAATCTGAAGCACCAGGGGCACGCCGATTTGCTTGAGAACACCAGTGTGTACAGTTGTGCTGCTGTGCCAAAGAGATGAGAAAAGAAAAACAGGTGAGCGCAGTATAAGCTTTTTGAGGTATGAAAACGTATCCGGAGCTGGGCTCGGTGGCTCAGCCTGTAATCCCAGCACTTTGGGAGGCTGAGGAGAGTGGATTGCCTGAGCCCGCGGGTTCGAGACCCGCCTGGGCAACTTGGCGAGCCCTCATCTCTACAATAAAATAAAAAATTAGTCGGGTGTGGTAGTGC
>NW_007246403.1:194062-198360 GCF_000164805.1 Carlito syrichta | reverse complement strand
TCCAGTCTGGGTGACAGAGTGAGACTCCAACTCAAAAAAAAAGAAAGAAAGAAAGAAAACATATCTGGCCCACAGAGACAGGAGCATGGGGCTTCACTGCCCCGACACATTGCCGGGCAACTGTTGAAAGGCATTTTGTTCCTAAGGCATTTTGTTCCTGACTACTGCCTCATTCATTGTCTTCAAGTCCTGGAATGTGTGATACAAAGACTAATGTATAGCCAATCAAAAGCTTATTTTACTTTAGTGTAAATTCTTGGGAAACAATTTAGAAACTCCCTCTTCTTTTCCTTAAAAAATCCACTTGTAAATCGGGCTCGGTAGCTCAGCCTGTAATCCCGCGCTTTGGGGGGCTGAGAAAAGTGGATTGCCTGAGCCCGCGGGTTCGAGACCCACCTGGGAACTTGGTGAAACCTCATCTCTACAATAAATCAAAAAAAAATGAGCCGGGCGTGTTAGCGCGCGCCTGTAGTTCCAGCTACTTGGAAGGCTGAGGCGGAAGGATCGCCGGAGCGTGCCACTGCACTCCAGCCTGGGCGATGGAGTGAGACTCCAACCCCCCCCCCAAAAAAATCCACTTGTAAATGCTGCTAATCAGAGTGTATATTCAGAATGACTTGAATATACGGGTTTCAGTCCTCAAACTTGTCGCAAATACTCTCCTACTTACGTTAATTTTGCCTCGGGATTTTTTTTCTTTTAGGTGGACACAAGACGAGGACCACAAAGTGGCTTCTGAACTCCCAGGTAAGGTCTTCTGCCTTAAAGGGAGCCTTAGAAGAGCTTCCCAGGTAGAGGGGTGGGAGAGTGCCAGTTGAGTTACAAAGCAACAGAGGTTTGCAAAACCCAGAACCACGCCCCGCGCCTTTTTCTTCTTTATGCACCCTCCCTTCTGCCTCTTTTTCCGGTCCCTCTTCTAGGACCGACCCACCTTTTCCGGTCCCTTCCCCGAAGACCCGCCCATCTCTTCCGGTCCCTCTCCCAAGGGCTTGACCATCTCTTCCGGTCCCTAGCTGAAACTCTGCCTCTTTAGCTGTGCCTTTTCTTCCGCCATCCCCATTGGCGGAAAATCCAAGCCGCCCCTCGAGTTGGGGAGGGAAGGTTTCCCGGTCCTCTGTTCCCGGAAGTGACGCAAAAAGGCCCGCCCCTGAGGATGTGACGACGGGAGTGCCCTTGACGGGCAGGGAGGGCGGGCCCGTGCGTCCTTCCGCTCGTGCTGCAGGGAGGTAGGATTCCTGAGGGGGTGGCTCGAGGTGGTGTCGCGGCTGAGGCGCGCTGTGGGCGCCTTCCTGTGCCGGCTGCCGGGGTAGCGGGCGGAGGCCCCGGGCGGGGGGACCTGACCCTCCGGAGAGCCAGGGTGCCTGGTGGCGTTCGATTTTTCCCAGTTCCCTGCACACATGTCCCTTTTTTGGTTCCCGTCAACACTTGTCTCTTCTGTTTTTGGTTCCCCTTACACACCTGTTCCCCTCACACTTCTGTTCCTGTGCCTCTTAGTTCCTCCTTGAATTGTTGGCAGTTCACCTTTCCTGATCCCATTTTCCTCCTTAATCTCCCAATAAAACATTTTTTTTAAAAAAAAGCAACCGATGAGGCCGGGCGCGGTGGCTCCTGCCTGTAATCCCAGCACTTTGGGAGGCCGAGTAGAGAGGATTGCCTGAGCCCACGGGTTCGAGACCAGCCTGGGCAACATGGCAAGACCTCATCTCGACAATAAATCAAAAATTAACCGGGTGCGGTGGCGCGTGCCTGTAGTTCCAGCTACTTGGAAAGCTGAGGCGGAAGGATCATCGGAACCCAGCAGGTCAGTCGAGGTTGCGGTGGCCGTGAGCGTGCCACTGCACACCAGCCTGGGCAACAGAGTGAAACTCCAACTCAAAAATAATAATAATCGATGGAGTAAGAACTTTGCAGACAACGTTGGGTTCCGGTGTTGGCTGTCATTTAATAGTTGGGTTACCACCGGGCTCGGTGGCTCAGCCTGTAATCCCAGCACTTTGGGAGGCCAAGGCGAGTGGATTGCCAGAGCCCACGGGTTCGGACCCACCCGGGCAACCTGGTGAGACCTCACCTCTACAATAAAAAGGAAAAAAAAATAGTTGGGTTACTTTGGGCATAACTTATCTGAACCTTGGAATTCCTTTCTTTATCTGTATTAGGGGCAGTGCTATAGCAGCTTTCTCAAGGTTGATCTGGGAAGGCCAGTAATGTATGTAAGGGACTTGCCTGTTAGCAGGTGCTCTATAGATATTGGTTCCCTCTTCCCATTTTTCTGTTATAATTCCACCTAAATCCGATTTGTTTTTGGTCAACCCAGTTTTCCTGTCCTGATGTGCCTAGCCATTCCTTCTTCCCTTTGATTCTTGCTCCTCACTCATCTCTTCCTCACCGGTCTTACTATTTCCTTGCATTTTGCTTCCAAGTCTGCATCTTCTTGAATCCTCCTCCCTGCCCTAGCACTCCCAAATCCCTTTCAGTTTCTAGTGTGTTGACTTCCTGGTGTGTGCTCAGCTCTTCTTGCATGTTTCCTTCACAGATGGCTCAGCGACTTCTCCTGAGGCGCTTCCTGGCCTCCGTCATCTCCAGGAAGCCCCCTCAGGGTCGGTGGCCACCCCTCACCTCCGGGGCCCAGCAGATCCCACAGTGCAGTCCTGGTGGTGTGACAGTAACACCCAGCCCAGTCCAGACAATATGCACCACCAGAGTCTGTTCAACCACCTTTAACATCCAGGATGGACCTGACTTTCAAGACCGAGTCGTCAACAGTGAGACACCAGTGGTTGTAGATTTCCATGCACAGTGAGTACTGGGGGCCAGTGGGAGACTAGGGTCTTACTTGTTCAACTATTTATTGCTTACTGCGTCCCAGTACATGTTTGATGCTTCTGGTATGTAGACAGACTGATCAGATGCAGTCAAGGATAGCGCAATCTGGTAGGAGACAAACTAGTGAGTAGTCTTCAAAGCTGACCATGATTGGTACTGGGAAACACTTAGATTCTGTATCTCACTACCCAAAAAGCTCAGAGTGATCATCAGCATGGACCAAAGTTGGAAAAATACAACTGTAGCGTCACCTGGCTTTTAGTGATTACCAGTTCCTGGCCCTGCAGATGAGTTAATTTTATTTTAACATCTTGCCATCAAAACTGTGGGAAGGGCTGGCAAAAGGCTATCAGTGCCACCACAGTGGTGCCCAAGCATGCAGGGGATGGGCAGGAGATTCTTTTCAGTGCTGTGTGAGTTCGTTTTAGAGATATTTACATACCCCCAGCCTTCTGATTTTTTAGCCCATCCTTTTTTGTTCCTAGACCTTTAGGGCCTGGTTAGACATCTGACTATAAAAAAGCTGAATAAACCCTTTAGGGAGGAACCATGTAGCCTAACTTAGAAATTGAGAAGCCTTCTGGGCAATCTCTGACAGATTCTTTTGCTGTCCTTCTGGTTCTTTCTCTGACTCACCATATAGCCTTGGGAGGCCATTTCTTATTATTTTGCTTTCTTTCTTCACTTATAACAGGAGATAAGGTCCTGCTGACTGAAATCTCTGAGTGTAAAGGGTTTTTTGTTTGTTTGAGACAGGGATCTCACTTTCTCCCAGGCTGGAGTACAGTGGTGTAATCATAGCTCACTGCAGCCTCAAACTCTTAGTCTCTAGTGATCTTCCCACCTCAATCTCCTTTGTAGCCAACACTACAGACACGAACCACCATGTCCGGCTGTTTTTTCTCTTTTTCTTTTTTTTTTTTTTGTGTTGGAGTCTCACTCTGTCACCCAGACTGGAGTGCAATGGTCGCTCCTGGCCACCGCAGCCTCGACCTGCTGGGCTCCGGCGATCCTTCTGCCTCAGCCTTCCAAGTAGCCGGAATTACAGGCATGCGCTACCACGCCTGGCTGATTTTTTGATTTATTGTAGAGATGAGGTCTCGCTGCCCAGGTGGGTCTCGAACCTGCGGGCTCAGGCAATCCACTCACCTCAGCCTCTCAAAGGCGCAGGATTACAGACTGAGCCACCAAGCCCGGCTTGTTTTTTCTCTTTTTAAAGATAGGATCTAGTTATGTTACCCAGGTTGGTCTGGAACTCTGGGCCTCAAGCTGTCCTTCTACCATCATCTACCACACCTGGCCAAGCAGCCTCTCTTTAAACCTACACCATTTAACATCCAATCCCATATTTGTTTTAAGACAGTGTATTTCTCTGAGATATTTACATAAGTAAAATCACCTTTATAAGAGTTTTGTAGGCTGGGCATGGTGGCTCACACCTATAATCCCAGCACTTTGGGAGGCCAAGGTGAGAG
>NW_007246403.1:175967-193946 GCF_000164805.1 Carlito syrichta | reverse complement strand
ACTTCAACTCAAAAAAAAAAAAAAAAAAAAGGTTTCATAATGGGGCCTGTCTTGGATCTGTGGGATCTGTGAAAATGTCCCAGTTGCATAGTCTCCTGGCATTACTTTGGTGTGTTACTAATCAAACACTAAATAGAGGTAATAAGGGTAAAAGGTCCTCCAGAAAGCTGTCAGTCTCAGGGAGTTTCTGGGGAAATAATGGAATGGTGAGTGCTCTTGTCACTAACTGGGTGCTTCCTTTCTCACCTTCCAAGGTGGTGTGGTCCCTGCAAGATCCTGGGGCCAAGGTTAGAGAAGATGGTGGCCAAACAGCATGGGAAGGTGGTGATGGCCAAGGTGGACATTGATGACCACACAGACCTTGCCATTGAGTATGAGGTATGGTTGAAGGGGGTTGCCACCAAGCAGCCAGCCTAGAGGATATCACGGGGCCCATGGGCAGGTAGGGCTGGGAGATGCCTTGGGGATTACAGGTAGCCAGCCAGGGGTTGTCTTACCATTTTCTAGAACTCTTCTCAGATAGAAGACTCTGTTGATCCCTGAGCCACTCTTCTTTCTTCACCAGTACCTTTAGGAAATGGATTGCGTGACCCAAAACATTGTCTTAGTCCTGGAACATTGCTCCATTTGTTTATCCATCCATCCACTTGTTCAGCCAACCATTGTTTGCGAGTCCTGCTGTGTGCCAGGCATTCCTGGTTTTCATTCCTGATCCTTGTCCCCAGCAGCTCCTAGTCTAGCGGAAGAGAACAATGTGTGTAGACAGATCATTTCAGTGTAAGCAGGAAGTGTTGAGAGAAGTGGCACATGAAGGAAGAAGAGACTGATCCTTGGGCAGGGGGAAGAGACGGGGAATACTTGACATTCGAGAGACTCTCTGAACTGACCCACAAAGGATGCAGAGAAGGAAGGGCCAAGGGGACAGCATGCAAAAGACAGGAGGTAATTGAATGTGGTTGATCTGTGCATTTATTCAGCAGGTATTTGAGAATCCCTCAATGCCAGGTGCTGTTACTTGGTGCTGAGGATATAGCAGTGAACAAAACTGACAAAATCTCTGCCTTTGTGGAACCTATCTCCTAGGGATTCTTTTGTTTTGTTTTTATTTTTTGTAGAGATGAGGTCTCACTATGTTGTCCAGGCTGATCTTGAACTCCTGGACTCAAACAGTCCTTCCTCCTAGGCCTCCCACTGTGCTGGTATTACAGACGTGAGCCACCGTGGCTGGCCTACATTCTAGTATTTTAAATCAGAGGTCGGCAGACTTTTTCTCTAAAAGACAAGTTGGTAAATATTTGGAACTTTGCAGAGCAGTGGTCTCTGCTGCAACTATTCAGCTGTCCTTGCAGCTGAAAGCAGTCATAGACAGTATACGAATGAAAAGGTATGGCTATATTCCAGTAAAACTTATTTACAAAGGTAGCAGCAGACTGTATAGTTTGCTGTATAGTTTGTTAAAAAAGAGTTTCGAGGTTAAGGCTTCACTCTAACTAGATCAGCTCAAGTAGAGATGCCCACCCTTTAACCAGTTTTAGGTAATAAGTTGCGTAGAGAAAAATAAATCAGGAAGAGGGGGTGGGAGTGCTGAGCACAGGGTGAGGAGGACTTTATTTCCTAAAAGAGTGGGCTAGAGGTGGTCTTGCTGAGAAACTGACACCTGATCAAAGACCTAAAGGGAGTGAGGAGTGATACCTTCAGGTCTTTGGAAGAGCCATCCAGGCAGAGCAAAGGCCCTGAGGCCAGAGGAGCCTGGGTTGCTCACAGACCAGCAGGGGCTGTGTGCCTAGAGGTGTCTGTAGTGTGGAGCATCCTCTGAGCCTTAGAGACCACTGCAGTTGGAGAAAGAAGAGGGGTCCCTTGTGACTAGGTGGCCACAGTGAAGGATCGAGCACCAAGCTGGGGTCAGGCAGCTGGGAAAGCAGGACTATGGCCAAATTGGCAGGGTTCTCTGGATAGCCATGCCAAGGGTAGCGTTATCACAGAGCCAAGGTCACACCTGCTGCCTGTGGACTGCGTCTGACTCACAGACATGTTGGTTCTAGCCATTGAAGTATTTTGAAGAAATAGGGAACCAGATGCTGAGATTTAAAACTCAGAAAATTTCATGTGAAAAAGCTAGATTTCTGGTTTTCTTGAAACATCTTATTCTGGCCAGGGTGAGCCCTCATCCCTTCCTCCTTCCTCCTCCGGGTAAAAGAGAGGGCCTTTTTCTTCTTCATAGTTTAGAGGGCCTGGCCAGGTGCAGTGCCTCATCCTGTACCTGCGGCAGGAGAATCGCTAGAGCCCAGGAATTCAAGACCAACCTGGGAAACATAGTGAGACCTTGTCTCTACACAAAGTATAAAAATTAACTGGGCATGGTGGCACATACCTATAGTCCCAGCTAATTGGGAGGCTGAGGTAGAAGGATTGCCTGAGCCCAGGAAGTCAAAGCTGCAGTGAGCCACGATCATACCAATGCACTGCAGCCTGGGCGACATGGTGAGACCCTGCTTAAAAAAAAAAAAAGAAAAAAAAAGAGTTTCGAGGTTAAGGCTTCACTCTAACTAGATCAGCTCAAGTAGAGATGCCCACCCTTTAACCAGTTCCCCTGGGGAAAGAAATGTGTTGGGAGGGGGGCGGGTGAGAACAGGCTGTAGCTTCACCTTGACATGGCTGGGCAGGGGGTGGCGGGCAGTTACCCAGAGCAGGCTGCTGTGACCAGAAGCAAGGGGAATAGATGCCAAGTCAATGAAGCCACAGTGACCACTGCACATGGTCATTGAAGTAGGCTGTTCTTGGGACCTGGTGACCCAGGGCTGCTTATGGGGAGGTGAGTCGCTGTTTTCATGAAGCTCTCCCACTGATTGCTCAGGCAAGGGGATGTTGATCTTTTAGACACCCCTGGCTTCCCCTCCCTGTCCATGTCTCACTGCAGAGCTCACAGCAGCTGTAGGCTTGAGGGTGTGACTGCTGTGACCCCAGGCTGGAGCTCCTGGGACCTCCCATGGGGCTGTGAGCAGCCTTCAGGTGTCTCAGGTCTTCTGGCACTGCTGGCCACCACTTAGCCTCAGCCTGTGTGACTTTCCAGCATACCTCCTGAAGGCCTGCCAGGTGCCAGGGCACACATGAATAGAAGACCCCAGTTCCTGCCACGGTGGTCCCACGAGATGTTAGGAATACCTAGGACCATCCCTACCTGCACTCCAGGGCACCTGCTATGGGGGTAGGCATCAAGGTCCTGTGGTTACACCAAGAAAGTAAGGAGAGAATCCTTTCACAGGGTCTCCTCGCCCTCCCCTCCTCCCTCTGTCCACTGTCTGGGACTGCACCGGTCACAGGACGGCCTCAAGGCTGCTGGGCCTCATCACCTGGTCTCAGCCTCGTTGTGTTGCCAAACCCTGGACTGAGATCATGGCAGGGCTTAGGAAGCTCCAGCTGGGCCTCCTTCCTGATCCCTCCCATCCCTTTCCCCCCCTTCCCTCCCTCCTTCCTTCCTTCCTTCCTTCCTCCCTCCCTCCTTCCCTTCCTTCCTACCTGTTCTTTCTGAGGAGGACGTTCCCCCTAAGGGACAACTTCCCTCCAGGCCTCGAGTCCTCTTCCAAATGTTGGGTGAACTTGCTAGAAAAACGCAAGTCTATTTAGGGAGCAGGAGCTTTTCCCACGCTCCCCTGACAGCCCAGCCCCAGCACACATGCTTGGCGAGTCTCCTCCTCCCACCAATTCCCCCTCTTGAACCACTCTGCACCGCTGACGCCTGCCACTCTAGAACTTCTCTGTCTTCCAAGGGAGAGGTAGCGGAGGTCCCTCAGGTCCTTGGGCTCAGATACCCCACTCCTATTTCCTCAGACTCTGGGCTGCCTAGGCTGGTGGGACGCCAAGGTCTCCACTCCCCTGTCTCATTCCCAACCTTTACTGGACCTTGCTGGCTCCTGGGGGAAGGATGGGAGAGCGGACCAGGTGTGGGCCTCGAGCCTTTGTGCTTCCTGTTGGGCTCACCTGGCCTTACTCTTGGAGGGGTGATTCTTTTATTTTCTTATATTGTAGAAGTGAGTGCCCTTTAAGAAGCATTTGAGGCCGGACTCCGTGGCTCAGCCTGTAATCCCAGCGCTTTGGGAGGCCGAGGTGAGTGGATGGCCTGAGCCCGCGGGTTCAAGGCCCTCCTGGGCAACTTGGCGAGACCTCATCTCTACAATAAATCAAAAAACCAGCCGGCCGTGGTAGCACACGCCTGTAGTTCCAGCTGCTTTGGAAGGCTGAAGTGGAAGGATCGGTGGAGCCCAGCAGGTTGAGGCTGCAGTGGCCGCTCCCGGTCAATGCACTCCAGTCTGGGTGACAGAGTGGGACTCCAACTCAAAAACAAAAAAAAAGAAGAAGCATTTGAAAATACAGTCAGGTGACATTAAGGGGGACAAGTCACCTATAGTCTGACCAGCCAAACATCCCCCACTGTCACTCTTTAGGGTAACTTGTTTTGAGTTTATTTTTTATTTTTTATTTTTTTGAGTTGGAGTCTCACTCTGTCACTCAAACTGGAGTGCAGTGGCACGCTCCCGGCCACCGCAGCCTCAACCTGCTGGGGTCCGGCAATCCTTCCACCTCAGTCTTCCAAGTAGCCGGAACTACAGGCTTCCACTACCATGCCCAGCTAATTTTTTTTTATTTATTTATTGTAGAGATGAGGTCTCACCAAGTTCCCCGGGCAGGTCTTGAACCCGTGGGCTCAGGCAATCTACTCGCCTCGGCCTCCCAAAGCACTGAGATTAAAGGCTGAGCCACCGAGCCCTGCCAGGGCTACTCTTTTATTTATTTATTTATTTATTTTTTGAGTTGGAGTCTCACTCTGTCGCCCAGACTGGAGTGCAGGGGCCGCTCCCGGCCACCGCAGCCTCGACCTGGCTGCCTGTCAGCGAGAAGCGTCATTGGATGAAAGTGTTATAGCATGTGTTGGTCATTCCTGTGTTCGTCCAGTATCACACAGAACAGTCCCTGCACCCTCGAGCCCCCCATGCTCCACCCGTTCATCTCCTGCCCCTCCTCACACACACCACCCTAAGCCCCCGGCAACCACTGTCTCTTTTTTGAAGATTTTGTCTTTAAGGCAGTTTTAGGTTCACAACAAAATTGAGAGGAAGGTACAGAGCTTTTCTGTACACCCCACACACATGCCCAACCTCCTCACTGTCAACACCCCCAAATTCCATAGTTTACATGAGAGTCAGTCACTCCTGGGGTCTGCACACAGGTATGACAGCACACACTGGTCACTGTAATACTGCACAGAGCAGCTCCCTCCCTAGACCCCTCGGTGTGCTCCACCTGCTCATCCAGCCTCTGGCAAGCCACTCGGCTTTTTACTATCTCCATAGTTGTGTTTTCCAGAATGTCATGTCGTCGGATTTGATTTTTTTCAATAATAGTTTTTCCTCTTTTATCTGGAACCTTTTGCAAAACACTTGGCGTTTCTCATCTGAAGTGTGACGTCCTTTGAATGCCTCCCCACATGTTCCTTACCCTGTTGGTACTCAGTTTACATCTCTGAGTCTTTACTCTTGGGCAGAAGCACAGCAGTTTGATGTCACGGACCATGAAGTCAGATAGGTCTTGTTTCAAATCCCAGTTCCACTGCCCAATTTGATGTGTCCACCTTTGAGCCTCAGTCTTCTTATCTCTAAAATTACCCAACTGCTGCGTGCGGTTACTCATGCTGTAATCCCAGCACTTTGGGAGGCAGAGGAGAAAGAATTGCCTGAGTCCAGGGTTCAAGACCAGCCCGGGCAACTTGGTGAGACCTCATCTCTACAATAAATAAAAAAATTAGCCGGGCATGGTGGCACATACCCATAGTCCCAGCTACTTGGGAGGCTATGATGGCCATGAGTGTGCCACTGCACTCCAGCCTGGGCAACAGAGTGAGACTCCAACTCAAAAATAAAATAAAATTAAAATGTCCTTACCTGTGCACAGGAATGTATGAGGTAGCATATGATGGTATCATCCCTGACGCTTAAAAAGCACCCGGTATGTGACCCTTACCTTTTCCTTTGTGCTAACTAACTTTGCAGTTAACCAAGGGAGAGGTCATGGCATCCTGTGGCATGGGCACTGTACCCTTTCTGTGGTGGGCCTTCCACTGAGTTGACCAATGGATGCAGCTGGGGTGAGACAGGAGAACACTTGGCAGGTCCAGCAGGCCCAGTGGTGTGTGCATGGACTGTCGGTGGGAAGACTGCACGCCCACGGTCCTGCCCTGAGTTCCTAGGGTCTTCAGCCAAGGGTAGCAGGCTCCAGGGGTGTTCCGGGAGCAGGAGGACATGCAACACATCTTAGCACATCTCTTCTCATTCCCTTTGTCCCGGTAGAGTTGAAAAACAAGCTGAATCTTAGTCCATTGCTGCCTCTCGCAACACATCAACATTCCAGAAGTTTGTGCCAAGGACCTATGCACTTCCATTTAAGGCAGTGTTGGCACGCACCAGCGCCTTCTGATTTGTGAACCAAACCCAGGAGCAGCAAAGCCACAACCTCCTTGGGGGTAGGGAAAGTCCAGTCCCTGCAGTGTCCTGGAAAATCCTGCTTCCTGCAAGAAGCCCCTGGCTCCGTGTGTGTGTGTGTCTGTGTGTGTCTGTGTGTTTGTTTTAAGCTTAAACTTCAAAAAAAAGGCTGTGTGTGTGTGTGTGTGTGTGTGTCTGTGTCTGTGTGTCTGTGTGTGTGTGTTTGTTTTAAGCTCAAACTTCAAAAGATTCCCTTGGCCAGTAATGACTGGAACTTGGCTGTCATGAAAATCTGTTTATACCTGACACTAGCATGATCTATGCATGTGCAAATGTGTGTGGAGGTTTACACATGTGAGATCATGACAGGATTTCATCTGGAGGAAAACAAAGACCATCCTCCAAGCCACCTTGGTGACCTTGAGACCTGCTTAGAGGGCCCGTGAAAAAGTTAGACCTCTTCTTGCACAGGGGCATAATGTGTTCATTTTAATTGAGGAATCGTGCAGGCTGGCATGCCGGGAAAGAACGGAGCTCTGCCTCTGCCAGAGGCCCGCTTTGCGGCTGCCGCTACCTCCACAGACCACTAGAGGGCGCAAGAGACCGCCCGGTTAGGCCCTGGTGGCTTCAGGAGCTCCACGGAGTGGCGTGGCCTGGAGACAAGTGAGCCATGTGCTAGACCCTTGGCACTTCGTGCCACCACACGTGCCAGAGTCTATGACAAGGACAGGAGCCAGTGGAGCCCCGGGGCATGAGCAGTGTCGTGTGGTCAGCCCAATGCCTGTGGTCTTGCCGACACAGTGGCAGCAAGGTGTGTCAACTGCCGCCTACATCAGCCCGAGACAGTCCCTGAGGGGGCCTGAGCACTAACAAGGGCAGACTTAGTGTCATCTTACCTGCTGTATTTGTCCCCAAAGTGCCCATTAGGAGCGGGGCATGGAGCCTGCCATATAGTGAGGGCTGTAAGAGCCGGCCGGTCCGGGGGCATTGCTTTCCAACTACCACGTGCACATGTGAAGACCACTGTGTTTGTGGAAATCACTGTTGTTACTTTGTAGTTCACTTGTGTGTAAGCAGAATCTGTTTATCTTGTTCTGTTTATACAGTTTTCACAAATGCCAGGAAGCCCAGGCAGCAGAGACCTCGTAATGCCAATGTGGGCTGTGGCCTGGTCCCTGTTCTGTGTATCCTATACAGGTCCCCAAGGGAGCTGAGTAAATGCGTCACACACCAAGAACATTGCCTTTGCCACCAGCTCCCTCACAAGTAAACATCAGATCGTATATGGCTCAGCACCCCCAAACTGTCCCATAGGAGCCAGTGAGTATCTGGACTCTGCCAGCCATTGATGGCCACATGCCCTCTGTGGTCACCGTTTGTCAGTGCCCACTGTCTGCCAGGCTCTTAGCTTATTGTCAGGTTACGTGCACTGGCCCCCTCAGCCTTCACACCTTCTCACGGAAGTGCCCTTAGTGTCTGTGTTGCCACTGAGATTACTGAGGCTCAGGGTTACAAAGATGCTTGCCCCAGCTCATCCCAGCGGATCAAGTCGTCAGCCCCAGAGCCCAAGCTCCCCTCTTTGTACTCAGATCTGCAGTCTCTACCCCACATCCTCAAGGGAGACGTCCCATTTCATAGAAAGGGACACTGAGGCTGAAAAAGATGGTGTGACCTGGATAAGGCCCCCTGGCTAGGGAGTGCAAGCTGGGATTCGGGCTTCAGATTCAGACTCTCCCTGGCCAGGCTGCCCCTTTCTCCTCCCTGCCCCCAGGCCTGGCCTGCAGCTGCATGGGTTATTTTAATCTCTCCTGTCATTCCAGCCAAACCACTGGGCCAGTGAGTCAGCCTCGTGGTTGGGGGAGGAAGGGTACACTGGGAGCCCACAATGGAAGAAGTTTCTCTAGCGGGTGGGCCTCCGGCCCTGCAGTGCTCTTGCACCAAGGGAAGGGCCGCTTTCCTTCAGCCCCAGCTTGGGAGTGGCAGTTGAGAAGAATTTATCGCTAAGGGATTGTGACGCCTTGTCCCCTCCACCCAGGTGTCGGCGGTGCCCACCGTGCTGGCCATCAAGAACGGGGACGTGGTGGACAAGTTCGTGGGTATCAAGGATGAGGACCAGCTGGAGGCCTTCCTGAAGAAGCTGATCGGCTGACGAACAGGGAAGAGCCCTGACTGCCCTGGCCCGCCTGGGATCCTGCGGTCCCGGGGAGAGACCCCATAGAGCTCACAGCCCTCCCATGCAGGCCCTTCTCACCACCTCCCTCCCGCCTGGCCCTGGGGCCCGTGCTTTGGAGCCCAGCCTCCACCCATGGGAGTTACATGTGCTTCCGAGCTGGCTGACTGCCCGCGAGGCCGTCAGGATGGTGCTGCTGCTGATCTGGGGACAGCCGTCTTCCCGCCCACTCTCTTGCCTTCCACTAGGGCCTGTCACAGTCCCCGAGATGCCTGGAGAGAGCCGAGCCCCTGCGGCGTCCGTGCTGGACAGCAACGCCTGGGTTCTTTCCTGCTCCTCTGCCGCCTGCGTTTTCCTTTCCTGCTGCTGTTCTGTAAAAAGAACAAGAAGGAAAAAAGAACCCTAAACTAGTGAGAGTAATATATAATTCTCTCATTTTTTGTAGGTCTATAATAAAGAACTTTCTGTGAGCCCTTCTACCTCCTGCTGTGAAGAACAGACCTGGGGCCCCACACTCAAGTCCCCACCCCCAGAGAGCCACCTCCCTTCTTCCCTCCCCCCCTTTCCTTCCAGGCCCAAGGGCAGAGAACCAGCTGGGGTTGGGGAAGCCTGAGATCCTTGAATGCCACTAGCAGGAGGCTTCACTGTGAACAGATGACACTAATAAAGCTAGGGTTCGCACTGTGGACAGCTTCCATTCTGTCTGGGCTCAGAGCACTGTGACCCTCTCCCAGTCTCAGCTTTCTCTGGCCCCCCACCACCATTTCAACCAGCCCCCTTGTTACTGATGTGTGTCAGTGGTGACTGCTATCCTGAGGATACCTTCATGTGCATGGTCCTTGTTCCTCGGTGGGCAAAAGGGTATTGTCCCCTTTACCTAGATGAGGGCACTGAAGCTCATGGGAACTGGTAGGGTTTTTACCCAGCTGTGGCTGCCTCTGAAACAGGCTTGGTTTTTTGTTCGTTTTTTGAGTTGGAATTTCACTCTGTCGCCCAGACTAGAGTTCATTGGCACACTCCTAGCTGCTGCAGTCTCAATATGCTGGGTTCAGGCATTCCCCCTGCCTCAGCCTTCCCAGTAGCTGGAACTACAGGTGCACGCTACCGCACCCAGCTAATTTTTTAGTTATTGTAGAGACAAGGTCTTGCCAAGTTGCCTGGACAGGTCTCGAACCCATGGAGTCAGGCAATTCATTCACCTCGGCCTCCCAAAGTGCTGGGATTGCAGGCTGAGCCACCAACCCCAGCCTGAAACAGGCTTGTTAAAGCTGATGCCTTGATCCTCTGGGGTCTCCACTTTCTGGTTCCTCAATACTCCAGCAGGTGCCTGGCCCGTCCTTCCTATATATGCCATGGGGACTCTTGCACCTTGGGACCAGACAGCCTCTCCTGGTCCCAGCTCCCCTTGGCCGTGGAGGAGTGGGCTAGGGGCACCAGGCTTGCTAACCAGGAAAACCCCTGCTGGGCACAGTGGCTCAAGCCTGTAATCCCAACACTTTGGGAGGCTGAGGCAGGAGGATTGCCTGAGCTCTGAGGTTCGAGACCATCTTGAGCAATTTGGTGAGCCCTCATCTCTACAATAAATAAAATATTAGCTGGGCGTGGTAGTGTGTGCCTGTAGTTCCAGCTACTTGGAAGGATAAGGCGGAAGGATCACCTGAGCCCAGCAGGTCAAGGATAGCTGTGAGCATGCCACTGTATTCCAGCCTGGGCGACAGAGTGAGACTCCAACTCAAAAAACCCAAAACAAGCAAAAACAAAAATAGCCTTCCCTCTGCTTCCCTTCCCTGGGCCAGGCTGCCCTTTTGGCTTGGTTGCCTGGGTGAAGCGCCAGCTTCCTGTGAGTGTCAGATGCTCAGTAGCAGGAGTATCTCAACACCCTCCCCTGTGGCCCCAGGGTGCCATGTCCGCTGTCTTCAGTGACTCACCCCATTCCTTCTAGGACCCGCCTGGGTTTTTGAAAATTCCACCCAAGGACTGCCTAGGAGGGGTACCTGTGGCACGAGCAGGAGAGGGGCCTTGTAGTCTCTGATGGATCACAGGATCAGGGTCTGTCAAGGGCATGTGGAGACAGAGCCAGCAACTAGCATGAGGAAGGAAACTCATCTAGCGAACATTCTGGAAAGCCAAGAGTGTAAGATTAGTAACAACCATGTGCAGGGGCACTCCTGGGGTCCCAGGCCTGTTCTGTTTGCACCTCACGGTAGCCCCACAGGAAGGAGGTAGTGGCATCATTCCCAGGTTCCGCCTGCGACGCGCTCAGAGAGGTTGAGGAGTTTGTCCAAAGTCGCGAAGCCCATGAGTGGCTGGGCTGGGATTCAGAGCCAGGCAGCAACCCCCCCACTCTCCCCAAGCACCAGCTCACCGCCTACAATCATCTAATAAAAAGTGGTGTGATCCTAGTCTCACAACAAGCAGACAAGGCAGGTGGTGTCAGCTCATTTTACATAGGTGGGGGTATCAGAGTTGCAGAACTTAAGTAAGTGCAGGGTGGGGCCAGAATCCAGCCAGGGCCCTGTCCACCATACCCGATGCCACTCCTTAAAAGGTACCGTTTGCCAAGCACTTTATACACACATTACCTCATTTAATTCCACTCTTGTGAGACAAGTATTATTTACATATTATAAGTCAAGAAACTGGTTTAGAGAAATTGACTTGCCCAAGGTCATGTCTAAACAGTGAGGATGCCAAATTTGAACCCAGCGGAGTCTGACCTCGCCGCCCTGGGTAGGCATGGAGAGGGGTTGGGAGAGGCCTCGGGCCAGAGGCAGGGCCTCGGTGAGGCCCCAGCTCCCTCTCCTTAAAAGGTGCATGGCCCTGTGAGTGGGCCCGTGGCTGTGGCTGCGGCTGTCCCAGGTTGGCATTCTTGCCGTGAGGCTGCCCATGGCCGTGAGTCACATTGGCTCTGAGCACAGAATCCTCTGGGTGATCCTGTTCGACCAATTCCACGGCGCTGACCTCACCAGGGCCATCGCCGGCTCTGCGTCATCAGCCCCACTGTTGCCGTCGGGATGCCACGCCAGCCTCCAGGGCTGGAAGAGGGGTTGGCACTGCCACTGCTGAAGGCCTTTAGCCACCAAGTTGGGAAGCCCGGCAAGTGGTGGGCTTCCAGACATCTCTTCTGATGTCGAGTGCATCCAGTTGCCTATCTGCAAGGAGGACGCAGCACTGGAAGCTTGAGTCTGTGGCCCTGCCTCCTTGACTTCTGCACTCTCCTGCAACCCTCAGCACCACGCTGCCAGCAATTTAGGAGGAGACAGCAGGGGAGCAGCTGAGACACCACCATTCCAGCCCAAGTGGCTCCCAACTAGCAGCGTCAGCATATCTTGAAAGTGTTAGGGTTGGGCCAGGCTCTGTGTCTCAGCCTGTAATTCCAGCACTTTGAGAGGCCGAGGTGAGAGGATTGCCTGAGCCCGCAGGTTCGAGACCCACCCAGGCAACTTGGCGAGACCTCGTCTCTACAATAAATCAAAAATTAGCCGGGCATGGTAGTGCGCGCCTGTAGTTCCGGCTACTCGGAAGGCTGAGGCACAAAGATTATCGGAGCCCGGCAGGTCGAGGCTGCGGTGGCCGGGAGCGTGACACTGCTCTCCGGCCTGGGTGACAGTGAGACTCCAACTCAAAAAAAAAGAGAAAGCATTAGGAGTGAATGTTGGGTGGTCACTCCCGGGTGAACAGAACACGAAGGGAAACTGACCCTGTCCTCAAACAGCCCATACCCCAGAGATGCCAAAACAAGGAGCTGCATCACGCCCAAGCTGATGTCAGGGCAGCATGAAGTGACCTCCCTCCCTCGTGAGGGCACAGGGAAGGCGGGGCTTGCCCTGGTCACAGCACCCTGTAGCAGGGTTTGAACCCAAGTGTCCTGACTCCAGCCAGGCCTAAAGTGAAAATAAGATGAAGCCTTTTCTTTCCTGGGCTTAGGAAAGGGGAGTGAGGAGGGCGGACTCGGACCCAGACCCGTCAGATCAAGAGGATGTTGATGGTGCTGCCACCACAGTCCTTCCCAGCAGTCCTGCCCCTGTGAGGGACCGGGGGGCCAACTCGGCCCCCACCTTGGCCTCCTGGGGAGAGCTGCTTCAGGAACCAAAGGTAGTTTTGGCCAGGCTGCGGAAATCCCTAATGTGTGGGCCCTGGGCTGGGAAGGGCCCAGAAAACAATGTTGGGGCTGTGTCCACGGCAGGCAGGATGCTGTGCGACAGCCAGGCTTCCAGTCCTTGCCGCAGTTCCTCCTGCTGCCTGGAACTCCAGCTGCGGGTGTGGCCCTGAACCTGGCTCCTGGTCCAAGGCTCTGCAGGAAGGCTGGGCCACTGGTTGTTCCAAGCATCACCTCTCCAGCCACCTCCTGGCAGCGGGGCCACTGCTGGCTACCCCACAGTGATGTAAGTAAGGCAGGTAGAATCCAATCTGGATTCAAATCGTGCCCTTGACTCCCACTGGTTATGAAACCTTGGGTCAACTGCTTCACCATTATGAGACTCTGTTTCACCACGGTAGCATGGGGGTGACCATGGCGGCTAACACTTACTGAGCACGTGTTTTTGTGGGTTTTTTTTGAGTTGGAGTCTCACTCCATCGCCCCGACTCTGCAGCCTCGACCTGCTGGGCTCCAGTGATCCTTCCACCTCAGCCTTCCGAGTAGCTGGAACTACAGGAGTACGCTACCACACCCAGCTAGTTTTTGATTTATTGTAGAGATGAGGTCTCACCAAGTTGCCCAGGCGGGTCTCGAGCCCGCGGGCTCTGGCAATCCACTCACCTCGGCCTCCCAAAGCGTTGGGATTACAGGTTGAGCCACCGAGCCCAGCCAGAGCACATGTTTCATGAATCGTCTCATTGAGACCTCACAGCAATCCCAAAGGGGGGACTACTATTGCCATTTTATAGATGAAGAAACTGAGGCTCAGAGAGCTTAAGTAACAGGTATCCAAGCTTGGATTTGAACTCTGATGCGTTTGAGTCCAAAGTCTCTGTGTTTTTGCTCATTAGCGATTCTACTTTTCCTTCGGGGCAAAGTTTTCCACCATTCTGAACCTCAAAAGCACCATGAGCAGACTGGTTCTAACGACAGTCACTGCTGCCTGAGGTCCTGGTATAGCGTATGGAAACACTGTGCCATGGTTTGGGGGAGGCTCCTAAGATTTGGCTCTCAGCTTTCCGCTCCCTCCTCTCCCCTTCACCCCCCTCACTTTCCCTGCTCTAAGCTACATCTTCAACAGGAAACACCAGGCTTCCCGAGATAAGGACCCAGACCCACCACAGGAGGGTCCGGCTGAACCAGGCCAAGGGCCTTACATCCAGCCCTGTGTCCTGGCCCTGACCCCTGCCACCATCAACCCCTCCTGCTCCAGAGCTGGCTCTGTCAGTGGTGCCTGTGTTTTGGTAGCCCTGGGGACCTAGAGGTGGTGACCTCACCCTTGGGGAATGTCCACTGGAATCCACCCTGATTTGTCCTCCTTCTCATGACCCCCAGCTACTTCTGACCACCCTCTCCCTCATGCTGCGATGCCTCCCAAGGGCTCTGGGATGCCCCTGCTCTGCAGCAGCTAATTACCCACTGGGGGCAAGTTGGTTCTCCACCTCCTGCCAGCTTGCCAAGCCAGCTGAGGCAAGTACCTGTCTGCCTCTGGTGTGCTCCCTTCCTCAGCTTCCCACCAAGGAGGCAGTCCAGTGGTTGTCCCTTTGTGCCCCGCACTGCCAGAGACTCCACCCACGCTTTCTCTGACACTCCCAACACCCATTTCACACATGAGAAGATTGAGGCCCAAGAAGGTGGTGTGTCATGTCCAAGGCCACACCCCAGGAAATGGGCCCAGGGCGGTTGTACCCAATTCCCTGCTCTCCTCCTTTGCCCCACTGTTGCCCCCAGGAGGATCCAAGAGTCCCTTGTCTCATGCCAGGTGAGACCTGGGCCCTCTTTCTTTAATCTGTCCCCCACCCCCACCCTCAGAGGAAGCAGGAGATCCCTTTGCTCAGGGTCCGTTCCTAAGACCAGAATATTCTCTTCAGTATGAGCATGTCAGGCTCAGCCAGGAAGCGTCTGTGAGGGCCTCTCTGGGCCTATCAGGTGCTAGGACTCAGAGGAGGACACAGCCCCTTCCCTTGGGGGCTCACAGCAAACTCATCGACACCACCTGAATTATACAGGCTCCAGGAAACCACATTCACCACTCAGTGAAGTATGGACTGCGGGCCCTGGAGAGGAGCAGGTCTGCAACAGGAGGTTGTCGGGCAGCCGTCAAGAAAAGGCGATATTTGAGAATGGCTTTGAAGGGAGTCAGCCTGTCTTCCCAAGCAGTGGGAACAGCATACCAGCCAGAGGGAACAGCATGTGTAAAGGTGCAGAGACAGGAAAGCACACACGCTGTCAAAGCAGAGAGACTCTGGTGGGGCCTTGGAGTCACACAGACCTGGCTCCGGTCCCAACCCTCTTGCTCCCCGGCCAAGCCTCCGTATTCTTCATCTCTGAAATGGGAAGACGGTGCCCTCCTCATGGTTGAGTGACAATAGATCCTAAGCGTAGTGTTAGAGCATGATGCAATTATGTGGTGAGAACCCTTTTAAAAGTTTCTGCCACTGTATGTGAGGTGTGTGTATTAGTTTCTAGGGCCGCCATGACAAAAATACCACAGACCGCTGGGCTAGGTGGCTCAGCCTGTAATCCTGTGCTTTGGGAGGCCAAGGTGAGTGAATTGCCTGAGCCTACGGGTTTGAGACCCGCCTGAGCAACGTGGCGAGACCTCATCTCTACAGTAAATCAAAAACTTAGCCAGGCGTGGTAGCGCGTGCCTGTAGTTCCAGCTACTTGGAAGGCTGAGGCGGAAGGATCGCCGGAGCCCAGCGGGTGAGGCTGCGGTGGCTGGGAGCGGCCACTGCACTCCAGTCTAGGGGATGGAGTGAGACTCCAATTCAAAAAAACAAAAAACAAAAAAAACCACAGACCGAGTGGCATAAACAACAGAAGTCTATTTCTCGGAGCTCTGGAGGCCAAAAGTCCCAAATCAAGGTGTGGGCAGGGTAGGTTTCTCCTGAAGGTTTTCTGCTTGGCTTGCAGAGGGCCACTTTGCACTGGTCCTCACATGGGCTGTCGTCATCTGTGCGTGCACATACCCTGGCTCTTTGTGTGTCCAAATCGCCACCTCCTGTAAAGACACCAGTCAGATTGGGTCAGGGCCCACCCTAAAGGCCTCATTCTACCTTGATCATCTCTTCAAAGGTCCTATCTCCAGCTACAGTCACCTGCTGAGGAGGGGCTTCAACATATGAATTTGGGGGAACACAATTCAGCTCTTAACAGCATGTTTCAAAGTTTAACAAGAATGGCTGACACACAGCTGCGGTGGCTGGGAGCGTGCCACTGCACTCCAGTCTGGGCGACAGAGTGAGACTCCAACTCAAAAAAAATAATAATAATAAAGACTAGTCAAATGCAGTAGTGAGACAGGGGAAAGAGCAGAACAAGGAGTTTGATCTCTCACTGACATTGAACAATCAAGACAACTCACCACCTCTGGCCCTGTCGTGTTTAGAACAGGACCCAGCACTTGGCAACTTGGCGAGACTTCATCTCTACAATAAATCAAAAACTAGCCGGGCGTGGGAGCGCGCGCCTGTAGTTCCAGTCACTTGGAAGGCTGAGGCGGAAGGATCGCCGGAGCCCAGCAGGTCGAGGCTGCGGTGGCCGGGAGTGGCCACTGCACTCCAGTCTGGGCGACAGAGTGAGACGCCAACTCAAAAAAAGAACAAAAACAAAATAGGCCAGGCTTAGTGGCTCAGCCTGTAATCCCGCACTTTGGGAGGCTGAGGTGAGTGAATTGCCTGAGCCTGCAGGTTCGAAACCCGCCTGGGCAGCTTGGTGAGACCTCATCTCTACAATAAATCAAAAAATCAGCCGGGCATGGTAGGGCGTGCCTGTAATTCCAGCTACTCGGAAGGCTGAGGCGGAAGGATCACCAGAGCCCAGCAGGTCAAGCCTGCAGTGGCCTGTAGCGGCCACTGCACTCTAGTCTGGGCGACAGAGTGAGACTCCAACTCAAAATAAAAATAAATAAATAAATAAATAAAAAAGAAGGCTGAGGTGGAAGGATCCCCGGAGCTCAGCAGGTTGAGGCTGCGGTGGCCGGAGTGTGCCACTGTACTCCAGTCTGGGCAACAGTGAGACTCCAACTCAAAAAAAACGAAAAACAAAAACAAAACAAAGCCAGGTGCAGTGGCTCACACCTGTAATCCCAGTGCTTTGGGAGGCTGAGGCAGGAGGGTTGCTTGAGCACAGGGGTTTGAGACCAGCCCGGGTAACATAGTGAGACCTTGTCCCTACAAAAAAACAAAAAATGAGCCAGGTGTGAAGGCACTACTTGTGAGGTTGAGGTGGAGGGATTGCTTGAGCTTAGGAGCTGGAGGCTGCAGGGAGCCATGGTCCATGCCCTGCACTCCAGCCTAGGCTATGGAGGAAAACTCTGACTCAAAAATTTCCTTAGTACTCCTGTAAGCCGAGGAGGTAGCTCCTAGTATCAGTGCTAGTTTATAAATTAGGACATCGAGGCACCAAGGGCTTTAGGTTATGACCCCAGCTAGGAGGGGACAGACAGGATTTAAAGACAAATGTTCTGACTTGGGTTCCTGCTCCTCCCATTGCTGGCACCCCCTACCCCTACAGCCTTATCGCCCCCACAGTCACCCTTAATGTGTCTCCACTTCTCAGACCTGGGAAAGTTACTCCGCTGGGTCACATTACTACCTTTCCCCCATTGTTGGATACTTAGGTATTTTTCAGTTAATTTTTTTTTCCACGGTAAGGTTGGAAAGAGCTTATTTGGACACCTGAGCTGCTTTTTTTTTTGAGTCAGAGTCCAGTCTTACTCTGTCATCCAGGCTGAAGTGCAGTGGCACACTCACGGCCACCACAGCCTCGACCTGCTGGGCTCAGGCAATCCTTTCGCCTCAGCCTTCCAAGTAGCTGGAACTACAGTCATGTGCCACCGTGCCCAGCTAATTTTTCTTGATTTATGGTAGAGATGAGGTCTCGCCAGTTTCTTTCTTCTTTTGAGTTTTTTAGAAGTGGGATTTTCAGGGCAGAGGGAGCATTTTATTGGCTCTGAGAGGGTGGAAGGAGTGACCCCAGACCTGAAACCCAAGGCGGGCTCTCTGAACCCCCCACCTGCCTGTTTACTTTGGGGGAGGGGAGGCAGCCAAACAGCAGGAATGCCCTTAGACTTGGCTCAGCTCAGCCCCTCCTCCAGCCACCTCTTGTCTCTGCCACTTCTGCCTTAGAAAGTTGGCTCAGCCTGTAATCCCGCGCCTTTGGGAAGCTGAGGTGAGTGGATTGCCTGAGCC
>NW_007246403.1:173493-175888 GCF_000164805.1 Carlito syrichta | reverse complement strand
GTTGAGGCTGCGGTGGCCAGAAGTGGCCACTGCACTCCAGTCTGGGTGACAGAGTGAGACTCCCACTCAAAAAAAAAAAGAGAAAGTTCCAGGCCTCAAATTCTGGGACCCTGAGTCCAAAACAAGGATCTGGTTTCCTCTAAGGATCTGGTTTTGGCTATGAGTCTGGGGTGGGACCTGAGGAGTGTGCGTGTCAAAAGCCCTAGGGATCCTACTACACTCTGAGAAACTCAGTTCCTAAGGCAGCACCTCTCCAAGTTCGTCCTGGCATTCCTTTCCTTGAGCACCCTTCAGTGTCCTTACCCTCCCCCCCCCTGCTGAGCACAGCCACTTGCAAGGTGAATGAATGAATGAAGTGTGTCACCTTCCTGAGGAGTTGTTCTATGCCAGGCCTTCTGGGCCCCCGGCACCTCTTCCTCTGTGATTTTGGGCACGTCTCTGTGTGGGAGCCACTGAGTCCTCTCTCTCCTGAAACAGACATTCTCGTAGTTCCCATCTCACAGAGTCTCTGTGATGTTGAGATGGGAAAGGAAGCCACCAAGTCTGGAGCAGGAGGGGAGATTGAAAGCCCAGAGAGGTTAGGGACCTTGCCTAGGGTCAACCAGCAAGCAAGAGGAGAGGACCCCCAGGTGGCACTGAGCTTCCACTGCCAGTCCTAGGTTGTTCTTGACCGAGGGTGGCAGAGAGGTTCAGGGAGATCAATTATTCCTAAAGGGTAGGAGGGAGGACAGGAACCAGACCTCCCCAGAGGGTCCCTTTCCCTTCAGGTTCCTTGACTTAGGAAAGGCTCTTTGTACTGTGCCTGTACTTGCTTACCCGCCAGTCACCACACACAGCCCAGGGGTAACTTTAAAGTGGCCGCAGGTGAGGGACTGGCTGCCCAGTGGCCACGGTGTTTGTTCAGCACTTGGCCCTGACCACTGAGCCACAGCCAGGCCAGCCTCAGAGCTGTAGCTCTCAGGCCCCAAGAGTAGGAGCCTGTTCCCCAGCAAGGGAGAAGGAGGAGGAGGTTCCACTGGGCCAGGGCCAGGCCCTGCCTGCCCCAGCTCTGGCCCCTTGTGGGCTGCGGGGAACAGGCAGAGGGGTTGGCTTCCTGGACAGGGGCCCAGGAGGGTGAGGCAGGCGGGAGCTGGGTAGCCTGGGAAGACGAAGCCGTTGTTTGGCACGTGAGACTGGGGCGCGCCCCTCACTCATGCAGGCATGCTTGGCCTCCCATGCCTCCTCTCCAGAGGCTGAATTTCCCAGAACTCTGCTCCCCCCCAAGTCATGAGCATCAAGGCAGGAAGGCCCTCAGAGACCAGCTCCAACTGTGCATGTTTACAGAGGAAGCCCAGGCCCAGAGAGGGGAGGAATGGGCCTGAGGTCAGCTGGTGAGTGGCCAAGTCAGGGGGGGCTCCTCAGAAGCCCTGGCTAATCACTCGCTTCTCCAGCTGTCCATGAGCCAGACTGTCGGCATTGTGTCTACATGCCTGTCCCCACCCAACTGTGAATCCCAGAGGGTGGGGACTGGCCTTCCCTCAACTCCTGTGCCAGGCAGAGGGCTCCTGAGTCCACATCAAGTGAATCAAACTCCTAGCCCCCAAGCCGGCATCCGTCCAGTGCTTGTGTCCCCCACCCCATCACACGGTGAGTCTGATTTTTTGAGGAATCAGAGGGAATTGTGGGTTTTTTAGTCTCCTGGCTGGAGAGCACTGTCTCCCCTTCAGCAAACTCAGTAAAAGTTTAGCAATAATGGAACAGGCCCCGGGAAGGCGGAGGGTAGTGGTCCTCAGAGACTAGGGTTTGGAATTTGATCTAGGGTGACCAACCATCCCGGTTTTCCTGAGACTAGAGGGATTCCTGGGACACTGGACTTTCAGTGCTAAAAGAAGTGCACATCAGTCACCGGGGTGTTGACTCTATCACTCATTGTGTAACCAGGGGAACTCACTATACCTTCGATGTCTCAGAGGCTTATCTAGAAAATGGGGTCAATATCTATCTTTTGTCCCTCCTGGTTGCCATGAAACTCTGGGGGACTGCGTAAAGAAAAGTCAGAATGTGTTACATCTAGGCCGGGCACATTTGCCCCCCGCCCGTAATCCCAGCACTTTGGGAGGCCAAGCAGGGAGGAACCCAGAAGTTTGAGACCAGCCTAGACAACAGGGCAAGACCTTGTCTCTACATAACAAAAAATAAGAATAATGGGCGTGGAGGCAAGTGCCTGTAGCCCCAGCTACTCTTGAGGCTGAGTCGGAAGGATTGCCTGAGCCCAGGAGGTTGAGGCTGCAGTGAGCCATGATCATGCCACTGCATTCCAGCCTTGGGGAGAGTGAGACCCTGACTCAAAAAACAAAAGCAGGCCGGGCTCGGTGGCTCAGCCTGTAATCCCAGCACTTTGGGAGGCCGAGGTGAG
>NW_007246403.1:172657-173105 GCF_000164805.1 Carlito syrichta | reverse complement strand
CAAAAAAAAAAAAAAAAAAAAAATCATAAAACCAAAAAAAAGTATTTACAAAAAAAAGTGCTACATCCCAGCAGGTATGAGGGAGGGTGAGGGGCCGCCTCTTCTCTCCCTCACTCCCACTGCTGGAAATTCATTCATGTACCAACCAACACTAGTTCAGCACCTACTGTGTACCAGGCACAGGGTTCACACAGGAAAAGGGAGAGCTCAGCCCTCATGGAACTCATGGCCCTTGCATGAGTAATCAGAGCGTGGTAAGATGCATTTGTTCAACAACAAATTTTTATTTTTTTCTTTTTGAGTTGGAGTCTCACTTTGTCTCCCAGACTGGAGTGCAGTGGCATTGAGCTGCTGGGCTCTGGCGATCCTTCCGCCTCAGCCTTTCAAGTAGTCGAACTACAGGCACGTGCTACCAAGCCCAGCTAATTTTTTTTTTTTTTTTTTGAGT
>NW_007246403.1:171035-172089 GCF_000164805.1 Carlito syrichta | reverse complement strand
GTCTCGCCAAGTTGCCCAGGTTGGTCTCGAACCTGCGGGCTCAGGCAATCCACTCACCTCCGCCTCCCAAAGTGCTGGGATTACAGGCTGAGCCCCAAGCAGATTTTTTATGAGCAACTACTACATAGTAAGCACTGTCTTAAGCATTTTACAAACATTAACTCATTGCATCCTCCTGACAGCACAGTGAGGTGGGGGTGTTTTATCTTCATTTTGCAGGTGAAGAAATTGATGCTCAGAAAGGTTAAATAGCCAGTAGAAATGTCAGGAAGAGGACACTAAGAGGTATCTTTTTGAAAGGTGAGCATGTGTCTGGGAGCATGTGTGCAAAGGAAGGGCTCTCCAGAAGGGAGCAGATGTGAGGGCTTGGATGCAGGGAACAGGCTGCATCATCTCACTGAGGTCCGTGGCCTGAAATGAGCATGACACTTACCCTGCAGGTGACTGGGAGGCTGTGAAGGACTTGAGGAGTGGAGGGCAGGTCTCAGGGGAGCAATGGGTGGATTTGGGTTTGGGGGCTGTGAGGAGAGCTTGGAAGGAGGAGGCCGGAGGCAAGGTGCCCAGTGTGCTGTCTCATGCGGGCTACGTCCTCTTAGGGTTAAAGTTTCGCCCTGCCAAGAAGGGTCCACTTAGCCAAGCACTCCCCACGGATCAACGGCTAATTTGGGTGAGGTCTGGGCTCAGCCTGGGGTTACAGAGACTTCCTTTGTGCCAGTTAGAGAAAGGCGCCCGCTTGGGGCGGGTCGGATGGGGGAGGCTCCCCGTCTAGCCCACAAGCTTGATAACTGAGTGATCGATCAAACGTGAGGTCACTTGAAGGCCCCCTCCCCAGGCTATCTAGCGAGACCCTGCAGTCCCCCAGTCACAGGGCGAGGCAGCGCCCTAGCTGGGCCTGGGAAAGGTAAGCCCCAGGGTTTCTGCAAGCTGAGCCCCCGTTGAGCAGAACCGGGCACGGATCTCAGTCCGGGTAGGGGCCCCTCCGGGGACCTGCGGCGTCGCTGGGGAGGCCCGGCAGTGGCAGAGAAGTCGGGGAGGGAGGCCCCGCCCACGGCAG
>NW_007246403.1:169608-170738 GCF_000164805.1 Carlito syrichta | reverse complement strand
CACCTGTGCCCTCCGCATCCGGACGCGAAGAAGCCTGGGACCCGCGGAGCGAGCGGGCCGGGCTTGGGCGGCCGGAGAGCGCGATTGGGAGCGGGAGATGGGGGGATGTGCTGGGCTACCCAAAAGCCAGGAATGGGGGTGGCGGGGAAATCAGCCTTCTTCCAAGGCGGCCCGGTCCCCCGGGCGCCGGCTAAGTGCCCGGCATTGAACTTACCTTTTAAAAAATTAATCCGCCTGCGCCAAGCTGCGGAGTGCGGCTGAGTAAAAGGCAGCGAGCTAGGGTTGTGTGGCCTGGGTGCGAACCTAGCTAGGTTGCTTACTGACGGAACTGTGGGCAAGTTGTGTAAATGTTCTGTGCCTCAGTTTCCACACCTGTAAATGGGGATCATAATGGCTCATTCCTCAGGGCTGTGGTGAGCATTAAATGTGTTAATATAAGTTAGCCTCTCCGGAAGTTTCCATTAGAGTTGTTTGCCAGTCCTTGATGAACAATTGATTCCTGAAGGGCCGCATCCCCAAGGGACAGAGAAGAGGCTGAAACTCCGTGTCTGTGGCTCTAACCAGAGCCTCAGTCCCTAGTCCTGTTTGCCATTGTTAAGGGGCACCACTGCAGCTTTTTGAAACAGCAGGGACTTATTTTTCACCTTTCGGTAAATCCTGATGAGGGTCACTGGGAGGAACTGGTGCTAGGAAGCCTAACAACCTCCTTAATATCCTCCCTTGATGGGCCTCGAACTGGAAGCCTGGGGCAGGAGATAGGACCTGGGCATGTTTAATAACATGACTTTATTTTTGATCATTTTGTAATTTCCATCAATCATTTAGAATTATGCTGCGTGGTAATGACATAATATTCACTTAATCTTTTAGTATGAAAATGCTCACACACTCACACAAGGGTATCGAGAACAGAACAAGGGTTCCTTAATATTCACTTTAAAAACAGAAATATAGCTGGGCTCAGTGGTTCAACCTGTAATCTTGCGCCTTGGGAGGCTGAGGTGAGGGGATTGCCTGAGCCCGCGGGTTCGAGGTCCACCTGGGCAACTTGGCGAGACCTCATCTCTACAATAAATAAAAAAATTAGCCGGGCGTGGTAGCACACACCTGTAGTTCCAGCTACTTGGAAG
>NW_007246403.1:162984-169206 GCF_000164805.1 Carlito syrichta | reverse complement strand
GCAGTGGCATGCTCACGGCCACCCCAGCCTCTACCTGCTGGGCTCAGGCGATCCTTATACCTCAGCCTTCCAAGTAGTTGGAACTACAGGCGTGTGCTACCACGACCAGCTAATTTTTTGATTTATTGTAGAGACGAGGTCTCACCGTGTTGCCCAGTCTGGTCTTGAACCTGTGGATTCAGGCAATACTCTCACCTCGGCCTGCCAAATTTGCTGGGATTACAGGCTTGAGCCACCGCACCGGGCCTACAAAAATTTTTTAAAATTAGCCAGGGGAGATAACACATGCCTGTAGTTCCACCTACTTAAGTGGCTGGGGGTGGGGGTGAGGATCACCTGAGCCCAGGATGTCGAGGCTTGGAAAGGAGGGAGGAGGACTATGACTGTGTCACCGTACTCCAGTCTAGGTGACAGAGTAAGATCCTGACTAAAAAAAAAAAAAAGGAGCCAGGCTCAGTGGCTCAGCCTGTAATCCGGCACTTTAGGAGGCTGATGTGAGTGGACTGCCTGAGCCCACGGGTTTGAGTCCTGCCTGAGCAACTTGGCAAGATCTCATTTCTACAATAAATAAAAAAATTAGCCAGGCGTGGTAGCGCACGCCTGTAGTTCCAGCTACTTGGAAGGCGGAGGCGGAAGGGTCACCGGAGCCCAGCAGGTCGAGGCCGTGAGTGTGCCACTGCAATCCAGTCTGGGCGACAGAGTGAGACTCCAACTCAAAAAAAAAAAAGAAAAGAAAAGAAAAAAGAATGCACAAGCATTAAAATATATCCTAATTATTGAAAAAAGAAGAAAGTTGAGGTATAAGTGGCGCAAAGACAAAACTGAGCGGCCAGCAACAGGGACGGATTCAGCGCCGGACTTCGCTGGCTGATGAGTGGCATTTGCGGCCGGGAGGGGAGAGGGCCGAGAGGGGGCGTCTGAGCCCCTGGCAGCCCTGGAGCCCGCTCTGCCTGGGTGACTGCAGCTGCAGCATGCAAATTCCTCTGCGCCAGAGCGCTGCTTGTCTGCCGCCAGACTCAAGTCTCTTCACCTGGGCGGCTGCTGCCAACTTGCCTGCTGCCCACCTGGCCCAGGCTCCCATCCAACCCCTGAGCCTGAGCAATCGTCTAAACCATGACTGACTACTGTCTCTTCTCCTTTCAACCTTCCCACAGTTCCCTGTGCCTGCAGGACCCAGACCCAGCCCTTAGTGGGCCTGTGTGTCCTGGGTGGGGACCTCTGGGCCCCTTCCACCACCTTCTCCTTTCCATTGCTGTCTGGCCAACCTGAACTGTTTGCAATTTCCAGTGCCTTCGTTTAGCAAATATGCAGTGCATTAGAATGCTCACCAGAGGTCCTGTTCCGCAGTGGTGAGTAGCCCAGCAGCAAGGCCCATGCCCTGTTGTGGAGTTTACAGTCTAGTGGGGGAGTTAAATACATAAGTGTAAAAAAATTATTTTTTTTGAGACAGCGTCTTTCTCTGTAGCCCAGGCTGGAGTGGAGTGGTGCAATCATAGCTCACTGCAGCCTCGAACTCCTGGGCTCAAGTGATCCTCCTGCCTCAGTCTCATAAATAGCTAGACCTAGCCAATTACTTTTTTCTTTTCTTTTTTTTTTTTTTTTTTGAGACAGGATTTCCCTCTATCGCTTAGGCTGGAGTGCAGGGTGCAATCATGGCTCACCACAGCCTCTGCCTCCTGGGCTCAAGCAGTACTCCTGCCTCAGTCTCCTGAGTAGCTGAGACTACAGGTGCCTGCACATCTGGCTAATTTTTAAATTGTGTAGAAATGGGGTCTCACCATGTTGCCCAGACTGGTCTTGAACTCCTGGGCTCAGGCAACCCTCCTTCCAAAATGCTGGGATTACAAGCATGAGCCACTGTGCCTGGCCCACAAGTACAAAAATGTTTTTTAAAGTAGCATGTGATACAGTAGTACCAAGAGAAGTTTTGCCTTTTGCCTGAAAGACACCCCCTCTCCCTCGCCCTGCACTAGCTTTTTGCTTGGTGACTCCTGTCGTCCTCCTAGATGTACAGTGCCATCAGCTCTATAGGGCCGCCTTGCTGAGTAGAGCTCTTATCCTTTACTGGGGCTCTTATCCCACTAGGGTGGGGATTTATATGCTCATCTTTCACATTTGATCTTGAGCTCCTCACGGGAAGTGACCTTCCTCTGGTAGTCTACTGGCCCAGGTGGCTTGTGTGGTACACAGCACCTAACAGGTACTCAGCACTTGCTGGATGACTGCAGGAACCGCAAGCCTCTGCACCAGGACCCCCAGTCCCATGAATCAATGCTGCATTCACTCATTTTTTTCATTCAGTCATGAAATCAGAATGGGCCCGCTCCCCTCCCCCTGCCAGAGCCTGAGTGAACCAATTGATTTACTGCGGGGAGTGCTGTGCCGGCAATAAAGCGGTTACCCTGCTGGCCTCATGGGTAAGGGAACAATCTGCAGGGGAAGCAACATTTGAGCTGGCCCCCTTGGGTGAAGGAAGGGCTGGGCATCAGGCTGTGTTGGGGAATTTGAAGGAAGCAAAGAGGTGTGAAAGTGTGCAGCTGCCGGGGTGGGACACCCCTGGGTGTGGCTGGGCATGTGGTCGGGTGCGTGGGCCAGGAGGAAGGTAGTAAGCCCAGCAGATTGGGAAGGGCCTTCCGTGCTGGCTCACTTTCCCCTGTTGTGTGAACAAAGGGCTTAGAGGCACGATCCAAGGCCATGAGTGACTTTTCAAGGCTTTGTGACTGTGACAAGGGGTAAAAAATACATTACATCACCACCTGGCACAAAATTGAAACAAGAGTCTCATGAAGCAGTTGACTCTTACTACCCAGGATGCTATTTTCTTTTCTATTTTATCATCATCATCATTATTACATTCTGATTTACTTCAAGTATTGACCTACTAAATAAAGTTCATGCTGCACCAGCAGGTCATTACCTGCAGTTTGAAAAACATTGATCTCAGCATCTTTCCAGCCCACGCTTAATGGTCTAGCAGGGCTGTAAACCCACTTCTGGTTCATAAAGTTTTTCATTTTATTTATTTCTTATTTATTTTAGTCAAGTCTCTGTCGTCTAGGCTGGAGTGCATGGCACAATCATCGGGGCTCACTGCAGCCTCGATCTCCTAGGCTCAGGAGATCCTCCCGCTTCAGCCTCCTGAGTAGCTGGTACAGTGCCCACCACCATACCTTTCTTTTGTAGAGACAAAGTCTCTCTATGTTGCCCGGGCTGGTCTCAAACCCCTAGGCTCAAGCAATCCTCCTGCCTAAAGTACTGGGATTACAGGCATGAGTCACCATGCCAGGCCTGGTTCATAAAGTACTTTAGCTTTGTGGACCCCAGGAGGTGAGCCTTCTCTGGTAAAAAGGCCTCAAAGGGTGGGACAACTCTTTCATGTTCCTCCTCTCCCCGCTTACCCTCTCCAGTCCCTCATCATCAGAAGACCCCATGGCCGCAGGATTGGCTCTCAGGTGGGTCTGAAATTCAAACCAAAGGGGAGGAGAGTAACCTTAGGACATTTCTTCCCATTTGTTTCCGCCACTTCTCCACTCCTCCACTCCTAGCTCTGAGACGTCTCCACTCAGCAACCAATCCCTGGTTTGTTTATTTTTTTTTTGAGTTGGAGTCTCACTCTGTCGCTCAGGCTGGAGTGCTGTGGTACGCCTCCAGACACCGCAGCTTCGAACTGCTGGGCTCTGGCGATCCTTTGGCCCCGGCCTTTCAAGTAACTGGAATTACAGGCGTGTGCTACCATGCCCACTAATTTTTTTAATCTATTGTAGAGACGAGGTCTCTCCAAGTTGCCCACGTGGGTCTCAAACCCACGGGCTCAGGCAATCCACTTGCCTCGGCCTCCCAGAGTGCTGGGATTACAGGCTGAACCACTCCACTCAGCAACCAGTTCCCTTGCCAGGCTAGCTTCCTAGGCCCCCTGCCCTGGGAAGGGAGGGGTTGGGACTGGAAAGAAGAAGGGTGTTTGAGGCTCAGCTGGGTTCTGGCCTCTGTCCTATCACATGGGGCGGTCCTTCCCTCATGTAGGGGGATGGTACTTGCCTGTACCAGCTACCCTGTCTGCAGACCTGCTGGTTTGGCTTAGCAGAGGGTGGATAAAGGAGTCAGAGTCCCCACCACAACCCAAGCTTCTGCCTAAATTCCTCTTTTATCTGGGGCCTCTGAGGCCCCTGGGGGGATAGGGGAGACCTAGGGAGGGAGTGGGGATGGCATAATCATTGTCTCTTAAAACCCTACAGAGAGAAGGAAAAGGGACCTAACTTAGAAGTGGAATCCAAATCCCTCCCATTTTCTGTGTAGAAACTGAGGCCCAGAGAGGGGAAGGAACTCACCCAGGATTACTCAGAGGGAGTGCCAGAGACTTGGGTCTCCTCGCCCCAAATCCAGTGCTTTTTCTTTTCATTGCTCCCTGCTAGGGAAGGGGGCTTAAAGAAGTGGCCTGTCTGGGAGAGAGTGAACTGACTTGACCGTGAGCTTGCAAGAACCCCGCCCTGGAGACCGGCTAGGCTCCTGCTGCCTGAGTCCCTGCTCTGTCGGGGTTATGGAACGCAGGTGTGGGGCAGGTGACATCCAGGAGCCCTTCCAGCTCTGAGCCTATGCCCGCCCTGGCCTCTGCTTTCTGTTGTACTTGGGATGTTGGGGCGAGGGGATCCCTCCTCCCCAGCTGGAAGAGTGACAGGAGGAGGAGAAAACCTGTGGGAACCGGTTTTCTCCCAGGAACTTGCTACTTCTCTGGGGCCTCAGGATTAGGATAATGGCTTCTAGTTTGTCCTTTCTGGAGACACTGGATATGGTAGGGGTGCCCTCCTCCTCCCCAGAGGCACCCTGGCTCCTTGGGCCCTCGCAGTCACACCTTGCCTTCTCAGTTCAATTTCCTTTTCCTTGTGGATGTCTTGTCTCCAGCTGGCCCCACAGCTTCTTGGGGGGAGGCGGGGGGGAGATGAGATCCTACTGAGATCCAAAATCAGGGACTCCTACATTGGGGAGGCATTCGGGTCTCTCCCCATAGGAGGCCATGGACAGCCTGGTTCGGATCTGGATGCTCTCTGTGGGGCGTGCTGGTGTTCAGGTCCCCTCTGCTGGCCTGCTGGTGACCTTGAGGGTGGCTTATTTAGCCTTTCTAGGCTCAGAGTCCTCGTGTGTGCACTTTGAAAATTAAATGAAGGACTACACGTAACGTTCTTAGGGCTATGGCTGGCATGGGGCAGGCACTCAGTAGTCGTGTGTAGACTACAAGTGGGGATTTACTACATAAGTAGACTGCATGCAGTGAAGTCTGGGCTTCTAGCTGGCCCTCTCTCCCCCTGACAGTGGACTAGGTATTGCATGGATATATTAATCTAGTTTCCTTCCACATGGTGCGGGCCCCTCTGGAGGGGAGAGAAGTCACATTACTGGGCCTGGAACTGTGCTAAGGGCGCTGCCTACGGTATCCCAGCATGCCTCGCAGGGGCCCTGTGAGGTAAATGTGCCCATCGCCTCATTTCACAGATAGGACACCGAGGCTCAGAGAGTGAAGGGACTTGCTTGGGTCACACAGCCAGAGGGGAGGGAGTCAAACCCAGGTCTCAGGGGCTACATGGCCCTTGACTCTCTCTCCTCTCATGCCCACCAGATAGACACCCAACTCATCTTTCCTCAAGTCCTGACTAAAGAGATTTTTGGAAGGTAGACAGCCCTGATGGCTGGCTTGCTCTTCCTTCTAGCGAGATATTTGAGGGTACTCAAAAAACCCCAGAATTACCTTTTTGGATGGCAGGCTCCTTATGGTACATGCTTCCCCTACTAGGTGTTTTGGGAACCCATCGGCATCAGTGCACCAGTTTGAGAGGCTGCAGTCAGCTTCAGTGAACAGTTTTTGGAGATTCTTTCAACACGTTGCCCATTTCATGATGAGTGATTTACGAGTGTATCTGCCCGCACGTGCTGAGTGTTCTGCAGTTTTTGACACAAATGGCATGACCCGCATGCCTTAGCCTCCCTATTCACCTGATCTTGTCCAGTGCGACTTTTTTTTGCTTCCCTGGAAGAAAAAAATCCTCAAAGGGAAGCATTTTGCTGACCAGGAATAGGTGAAAGAAAAAATGTCAGAAGCACTAAAAGGCATAAAAATGAATGAGTTCGAAAACTGTTTTGAGCAATGGAAAAAGCATATTTTTTTGAATCGGATAAATAAATAATTTTTTTTTTTTTTGAGTTGGAGTCTCACTCTGTCACCCAGACTGGAGT
>NW_007246403.1:159809-162964 GCF_000164805.1 Carlito syrichta | reverse complement strand
GCCTCCCAAAGGCGCAGGATTACAGACTGAGCCACCGAGCCCGGCTATAAATAATTTTTTTAATAAATAATTTTTAAAATTCTCTCCCTCTCAAGATTCTGAATGAAAGCTTAGCTGCAAAGTTCCTCTTGCCATGGAAAGCCATATTCATGGTTCGAGGGACTAGAATGTGGCCATCTTTGAGGGTGATGATTTCATCTACCATGAGTTTCTTACCTGTGAAATGAGAGTATGGATTCCCTTCCTCATGAACTCGTGGGGAAGATTATGTGTGATAATTCCTGTGAAGCATTTAGCAGAGAGCCTGGTGTGGGAAAAGCACTTGGCACTGGCACTTCATGAGGGACTTTGGCATCAATGGGAGTGACTGTTGGAGAGAGCTCAGAGCCCTAACCCTGGGCCCCCAGCCCTGGATGCCATGTCTTCTCATCCTGTGGGCACCCTCTCTCCAGTTGCGGCTATGAGGGTGTGAATTGCATTTAGTGTCTTTCCCAGGCTCTATTCTGTGTCCTCCCCCACTTATCCTGGCTATCTATAGAGACCCTCTTGTCAGAATCACCTGGAAGCTGGCTAGGCAGCTTGCTGGAAATGCATATTCTCTAAAGCAGGGACTCTGGGAGTAGGCCCTGTGATCTGGGATTGAAGGAGATCTCCAGGAGTTTCCAAAGGTCCCCAGAGCACCTTGGGAAGTCCCCTCCTGCAAGGCAGACACGATGGCATTATCCCAATTTCACAGGTGGGGTTTTCCCTTTGTAGGACTACCTTGACACAGGACCCAGGGCCAGGTGCTACAGGGAAAGCCCCGCCCAGTTGCTCTCAGGATACAACCCAAGCCCTATGGTCTCTCCCTCCTTGCTTGCCAGTCGTGTGACCTTCTGGGCAGGGCCCTGCATGCAGGAGGCAATCTCCAGGCCTGATAACTAACTTATGCTGAAGCCTGGCTGATAATGCCTTCAGGTCTCCTGCCCCTTTCAGTGGGATGTTCCTGGTAACCGGGAGGGAAGAGAGTGGATGGCAAGATTTCAGCACCTTGTCAGGAATGACCTTTGGTGAAAAGGCTGTGGACTTCCTGAGCATGGGCAGAATGGTGTCATGGAAGCAGCCCAGGGTCCTCTCATGTCCAGAACATCACTGCCTGTGGGACTGCGGGTACGTCACTCCATTCCCTAAGCCTTCATTTGCTTCCTTGTAAATGGGTACAATTCCTCCCTCCCGGTTCCCTGGGGAGAATGACATGAAATAGTCTTTATCAGGTGGACTTTCCCTTCCCAAATCACCAGGTTACAAAGCAGGGAGGGCAGAGGAAAGCCTCTTTCCTTCCTTCCTGGAACAGCATCTGCCAGTACCACCTGCCAAAGAACTGTCTGGGGTCAGAGTCCTAGAAAGGGCCTGCTTCTGAAAGATTCCAATGCTGGCCTTGAGCTTCCTATCCTGTGGGAGGCAGTGGGAGCTGTGCAGAGAGCACTGGCCTGGGAGTCAGGGACCCAGGGGCTCCTCCTGGCTTTACTACCAACTTGCTGTGTGACCTAGATATTTCTCAGTCCCTCTCTGGGCCTGAAGCCTTGCATGGAAAACCAGAGTGAGGTGTAAGGATGTGAAAAGGCCCCTCTTACTCTCACTGGGCCCCCAGCAGCCCTGCTTGTCTCCTGAGTACCTGCAGCAGTGTTACCCTGCTGTGGGCTTTCTAGAAGGTGCTATTTTTCTTCTCTTTATGACTGTAAATTCTTCAAGGGCAGGTCTCTGTATCTGTGCTTCCTTGCCTTCTGCCCTGCACTTAGCACTGAGCTCTGCACACCATTGTTACTCAGTAAAGACCTGTTGATACATTCCTGAAGGGAAGAGTGCTTTTCTCTTTCTTTCTCTTTTTTGAGTTGGAGTCTCACTCTGTCGCCCAGCCCAGGCTGGAGTGCAGTGGCATGCTCACGGCCACCCCAGTGTTGACCTGCCGGGCTCAGGCGATCCTTCCACCTCAGCCATCCAAGTAGCCGGAACCACAGGCACAACCTACCACACCCAGCTAATTTTTGATTTATTGTAGAGATGAAGTCTCGCCAAATTGCCCGGGCTGGTGTTGAACCCACGGGCTCAGGCAATTTTCTCGCCTCAGCCTCCCAAAGTACTTCCCCTACAGGCTGAGCCACCGGGTCCAACCTGAGAAGAGTGCTTTTCTTACAGCTCTCAGTTAGGTAAATGCATAGGCCCAGTGAGAGGAGCTTCAGTGAGGCGAAAGAGTCAGATTTCTTTCTTTCTTTTTTTTTTTGAGTTGGAGTCTCACTCTGTCGCCCAGACTGGAGTGCAGTGGCCGCTCCTGGCCACCGCAGCCTCGACCTGCTGGGCTCCGACGATCCTTCTGCCTCAGCCTTCCAAGTAGCTGGAACTACAGGCGCATGCTACCATGCCCAGCTAATTTTTGACTTATTGTGGAGATGAGGTCTTGCCAAGTTGCCCAGGCGAGTTTCGAACCCGCGGGCTCAGACAATCCACTCACCTCAGCCTCCCAAAGGCGCGGGATTACAGGCTGAGCCACCGAGTCCAGCTTCCTTTTTTTTTTTGAGTTGGAGTGTCACCCTGTCACACTCCAGGCTGTCGCCCAGGCTGGAGTGACCACAGTCGCAACCTGCTAGGCTCAGGTGATACTTCTGCCTCAGCCTTCCAAGTAGCTGGAACCACAGGTGTGCACCACCACACCCAGCTAATTTTGTTTTTTATTGTAGAGACAAGGTCTCGCCAATTTGCCCAGGCTGGTTTCGAACCCCTGGACTCAGGCAATCCTCTCTCCTTTGCCTCCCAAAGTGCTGGAATTATAGGCATAAGCCACCACACCCGGTTAGAGCCAGTTTTCTAGAACATGCTTCTGTTCAACCCTCCCTCACTCCAGAACCATGTCCACACTACACGTCATCAAGCCCTACACACATGGCCTTGAGCCCCTTTCTGACCTCATCTCTCTTCCTGATTTGGGCTTTAGCTCATGCTAGTCCCTCTAGACCGCCCCCCTGGAGTGCTATTTCCTCCTCAGCTCAGGTGCCACCTCCTTCAGGTAGCCTTCCCACATGTCACCTCCTGTAAACACACACAGAAAATTACCCCCTCCTCTACACTTCTTCCCCTTGGTCCAGTGATTCCTCCCTTTCAGATTTTTTTTTTTTTTTTTG
>NW_007246403.1:158846-159674 GCF_000164805.1 Carlito syrichta | reverse complement strand
CCCTCGGGCTCAGGCAATCCCCTCACCTCAGCCTCCCAAAGGCGCGGGATTACAGGCTGAGCCACCAAGCCCGGCTCTCCCTTTCAGATTTACCTGGAGGTTTTCATTGTGCCTAGCACAGTACCTGGGATAGCCAATCACTGGGGGTCAATTTCACTTGAATTGTAGTCTAAGGGCTGGGGGCAGGGACAAAAGAGGCATGAAACTTTTCCCAGAGATAGGGACCGCAACTGGAAGGGGCTCTTCCCTGCAGATGGCCAACAGCTGGCGGCCAAGGGTGGCTGTGACTCACCCACCCCCGCTGACCGTGGGATGCTGCAGACAGGCTGAGTCAGGAGTCAAAGGCCTACAGGAATTTTGATAAGGATAAGACAAGCCCTGGAGTATTTCTAGAATGCTGGAGGTTAAGGGTAAGGGGAGCCGGGTCAGGACAAAACTGCCTGATGATGTGACTTATTTTTTTTTACCTGAATGAAAAATTCACATGGTACAAAATTGAAAAAGATTCGGAGGGGGCAGAGGAAGATGTCTGCCACCTCTCCTGCTCCTGCCACCCAGGGGCCCTGCCCAGAGAGTCTGCTTCTAGTTGCTTGAATGTCTGACTGTCCTGTGCTCCTCTCTCCAATTTTTTTTTTTTTTGAATTGGAGTCTCACTCTGTCGCCCAGACTGGAGTGCAGTTGTCGCTCCCGGCCACCTCAGCCTCCACCCGCTGGGCTCAGGTAATCCTCCCACCTCAACCTTCCAAGTAGCTGAAACTACAGGCGCACGCCACCATGCCCGGCTAATTTTTTTATTTATTGTAGAGATGAGGTCTTACCAAGTTGCCC
>NW_007246403.1:157891-158572 GCF_000164805.1 Carlito syrichta | reverse complement strand
GCTCCCAGCCACCGCAGCCTCAACCTGCTGGGCTCCGGCAATCCTTCCGTCTCAGCCTTCCGAGTAGCCGGAATTATAGACATGTGCTACCATGCCCAGCTGATTTTTTGATTTATTGTAGAGATGAGGTCTCGCCTGCCCAGGCGGGTCTCGAACCCGTGGGCTCAGGCAGTTCACGCACCTCAGCCTCCCAAAGGTGCGGGATTACAAACTGAGCCACCGAGCCCGGCTTCCTCTCTCCACTTTTTAACACACAGAAGTGTGTTGCTCACACTACCCTTCATTTCGCTTTTCCCCTTCACACACCTCTGAGAGTGCTATGGTCCAAATGTGTGTGTGTGTCTCCACATATATATGTTGAAGCTTTTCTGGAAGTCCTCCCTGATGTCAGCCCTAGGTTCCCAGCCCTGTGGGAGATGGTGGGGGCTGCGTAGAGAGCACTGGACTGGGAGTCAGGGGCCCAAGATCTGCTCCTGGCTTTACCACTGACTTGCTGTGTGATGTGAATTATTTTCTTTTTTTCTCTTTTTTTTTTTTGAGTGGAGGTCTCACTCTGTTGCTCAGGCTAGAGTGATCAGCATCCTCAACCTCCTGGGAGCAAGTGATCCTCCCACCTCAGCCTCCCAAGTAGCTGGGACTACAGGAACATGCCACCACACCCAGCTGTTTTTTTTTTTTTTT
>NW_007246403.1:150265-157374 GCF_000164805.1 Carlito syrichta | reverse complement strand
CTGGGCATGGTAGCGCACGCCTGTAATTCCAGCTACTTGGAAGGCTGAGGTGGAAGGATCGCCGGAGCCCAGCAGGTCGAGGCTGCGATGTCTGGGAGCGGCCACTGCACTCCAGTCTGGGCGACAGAGTGAAACTCCAACTAAAAAAAAAAGTTTGTCTATGCAATATTTGGGATATCCTCATGCTAAAAAAATTGTTCTTTATCTGAAACTCAGATTTAATCAGGCACTCTATTTTTATTTGTTAAATCTGGCATGACTGAGTTTGCTGGCTCACACTTGTAATCCCAGCACTTTGGAAGACTGAGGCAAGAAGATTGCTTGAGGACAGCCTGGTCAACATAGCAAGACCCCATCTCTACAGAAAGTTGTTATTTTTTTTTTTTGAGTTCGAGTCTCACTCCATCGCCCAGGCTGGAGTGCAGTGGGACACTCATGGCCACCCCAGCATCGACCTGCTGGGCTCCGGCAATCCTTCCGCCTCAGCCTTCCAGGTAGCGGGAACTATAGGCGTGTACTATCACACCCAGCTAATTTTTGATGTATTGTAGAGACAAGTTCTAGCCAGGTTGCCCAGGCTGGTCTCGAACCCGTGAGCTCAGGTAATCCACTCGCCTTAGCCTGGGATTATAGACTGAGCCACGGAGCCTGGCCTACAGAAAGTTGTAAAAAATCAACCTGGTAGGGTGGTACCTGTCTGTTGTCCCAGCTACTTGGAAGGCTGAGGCAGGATCACCTGAGCACAGGAGCTCTAGGTTGTAATAAGCAATGATCGCACCACTGCATTCCAGTTTGGGCAACAGAGTGAGACTCTATCTCTAAAAAGTAAAATAAAAAATAATCAGTGTGGTCACTCTTACAGCTGTATACGGGAACTCCTTATAAGTAAATGTTTTGGGGCTTCGGGAATCAGGTGCCTGGACCTGGTGGATACCCACTCTCTGGCCTTATTCTGAATTGGGTTATGGAGGCACCAGGGCGTGGGTCCAGTGCTGAGATTTCACTTCCTGGCCTCGGTTATTGAGATAAGAAGTGAAAGCCCCTTAGAGCTATAAAGTCCACCTGCCTTGTTTGAGACCCAGAGCAGGGAATAACTCATGCAAGATCACACAGCAAGTCAGAGGTAGAGCTGGACTGGGCCTTGTCTCCTGTCTCTTGGTCAGTTTTTTTTCTTACGCAGCTCAGTGTGCTGGACCATGGGGGTCAACAGCGACTATTCTGCAACCTAAGCTTTTGAAACAAGCACAGGTACTCAGGAAACCACTTTCCTGGAGATTTTTTACAAAGTGGTGGGTGTGGTGTGGTTCATTGCAGCTTACAGCGGGAGGTTGAGTAACTGGGCCTGGGTGACTGCAGGCAGGATTCCTCCTGGGCTGATGACCAGGGTCTTAAGCCAGGAATTACACCAATTTGACAGAAGAGAAAAGGAGATTTGCCCCAGGTCACTCAACTTTAAGTGGAGATGTCAGGGTTCGAACCCAGGGTCTGCGTTTGTAGGCCACCCTGGTTCTCTCTTACATCCCAGCACTTACCAAGAACCTGGCACTTAGTGGACAGTCAGAGACAAAGAAGCCTGCTGCAGTGAAAGCTATGTTGGGAAGTTGTGGGAAGCTGGTGAAAGCTAGAATGGGGCAGTAGAGACAGCCAGGGAAGGAAGGGGCCTTCAGTGCATAATCATGGCTCACCACAGCCTCAGACTCCTGGGCTCAGGTGATCCTTCTGCCTCAGCCTCCGGAGTAGCTGGGACTACAGGCACCTGCCATCACGCCTGGCTAATTTTTAAATTTTTTTGTAGAGACAAGATCTCGCTATGTTGCCCAGGCTAGTCTCAAACTCATGGGCTCAAGCGATCCTCCCACCTCAGCCTCCCAAAGTACTGGGATTACAGGTGTGAACCACAGTGCCCGACCGTGGGAGGGGCCTTTCATGGGCCAGTCAGCCCTTGGCCACATCGCTCCCTCAGGTGTGTTCCTGGCAGGAGGAGCCTGGCTGGGCCTCTCTGCTCCGTCTGTGGATAAATGAAGGAGCACCCAAGTATGTGCAGCCCAGCCTGAGCTCTGGGCACTTCCAGTGCTTCTCAAACCCACAACGGCACCTGATGGCAAAATGAACGGGTGGAGGTTAGGGCGGGGGAAGAGGGAGGGAGTCCCACTTCCACAGCTCCTCAGGTCTTCCTTGTTTTCCTAAGAAACGCTGTGAATTTTGCGTTCCCTGCCCTAATGTATCTGTGTTTGTTTTAATATAGCCCGGTCCCTCCCCTCCCACCAATGAAGGGCTGGAGTAAACCCAATGGGAGGGAGCATTCTGAGTACCTTCCTACCTGTGGCTTCCTGTTCCCAACCCTGTGAGAACCCCACCCCCTTCCCTCCACACTCTGGTCTTTCCCTCCTCTCTTCTCAGATCTCTCCTTTCCCCCAAAAGTCCCCTGCCCCGGCTTCCCTGTCTCTTGTCTCTCTGTACCACTAGCATCTGTTTCTGTGGCTGCTTGTGTCACTAGACAGAGGCCTTCCCCTGGACAGGGTCACAGGCCACCTCCCTCTGTGCCTTCAGCACAGGCGGCCAAGCCTGGGTAGGTGGACCCTGACAGAGAAACACAGAAGGTGGTGGGCCCTATGGCTATGGTGGGCCAGGTAATGGTCCCCGAAGGCATCCTAATCCCCCAAACCTGGCAAAAGGGACTTTGCAGGGTGATTACATTAGATGGGAAGAGATTCCACCTGTGGACAGCAGGTGCCCAGCCCCTGCCTAAGCGCTCCAGTCAGCCCTTCCTGCTGGCCTGCCTTCCCCGTTGGACTTCCCTAGCTGACCCTGCAATCACATGTGCCAATTCCCTGAAATAAATTGATGTATCTCTATCTTATCTTTTTTTTTTTTTGAGTTGGAGTCTCACTCCATCACCCAGGCTGGTGGGCAGTGGCATACTCCCGGCCACCGCAGCCTCAACCTGCTGGGCTCTGACGGTCCTTCCGCCTTAGCCTTCCAAGTAGCTGGAACTACAGGCGCACGCTGCCATGCTTAGCTATTTTTTTATTTATTGTAGAAGTGAGGTCTCACCAAGCTGCCTGGGTGGGTCTCAAACCTGTGGGCTCAGGCAATCTTCTCGCCTCAGCCTCCCAAAATGCTGAGCACCAAACCCGGCCTTTTTTTTTTTTTTTTTTTTTTTTTTGAGTTGGAGTTTTACTCTGTCACCCAGGCTGGAGTGCAATGGCAAGCTCATGGCCACCGTAGCCTCGACCTGCTGAGCTCAGGTGATCCTTCCACGTCAACCTTCCAAGTAGCTGTAATTACAGGCGTGCGCCACCACACCTAATTATTTGATTTATTGTAGAGACGATAATACCCCTGAGCTCAGGCAATCCTCTTGCCTCCACCTCCCAAAGTGCTAGGATTACAGGCTTGAGCCACTGGGCTTGGCTTATCTCTATCTCTCTATTTCTTTCTGGCTCTGTTCCTCTGGTTGAACCCTGAATGACATAGGAACCAAGGGAAATAGGCCTCCAGGGTATGTACTTGAGTGACCACTCAGCATGTGGCCCTGGTGGGTTGAGGAGAGCCACCCCGGGAGTAGTCTGGGAAGGCCTGGTGCCTGTTTGCTGGGGTCTGTGTTGCACTCAGGTCCATAAGGAAAGAAGGCTGGCCCTGCTGGCCTTGGCTGTGGGCCAAGGGGAGGTGGCATTTGGGCCCCTGGCTGGCAGCTGAATAAACAGGGGAGCGGGGGCTGGTAGCAGCAGAGCTGAGGTGTGGAGAGAGAGGAAGGAGTGCTGGGAGGCAGGATGAGGACTCTGGAAGGGAGTGGCCCAAAGGTGCTGGAATAGTCAGCCTACCCATGCGATCCAGCCTGTGCTGGGCCAGGCCTTGGTACACCACAGAGAACACAACACAGCTCCTGCCCTTAGAGAGCATACTATCTCCCTCCCTGAATTGCCTCAAGGCCCAGTGAATGCACTCCTGGCACATCATAAATAGCTACTGAGTGAATGATCCAAGTCTAGAAGTGGCCAGCAGAGGCCCCTTGACAAATAAGGCCCGGGAAGAGAAAGAAGTCTGGGCTGGTGGAGATTCAGAGCAGAGAGTGGGGTGAGGAGGGTCTGGGAGCCTCAGCTGCCTACACGTGTCCAGGCAGCACTGTGGCCATGGTGGGCAGATGCTCTTCCGGTCTCTCCTCCACCCAAGCACCCCGAGGCATGGATGATGTTCCCATTTAAGGACAGCTGCCCCCTCCCCCAGCATAATCAAAGCCAGGATCTCTGCCTGGCTCCCCAGACTCCCATCTCCCTCAGACCTCTCCTGGGCTGTGGTTTTAGCAAGCAATTTGGATCCTTCTAGGGCTTGAGGGAGGAGACCTCCGCCCCTTCCTTTTTAGTGGTGTTAAGAAATACTCCGCATTCCTGGGCTGGAGGACCGGGGGCCACTCTTGCTCAGAACTGGGATAGACCCAAAGGAGCAAATGAATTCAGAGTCCAGCAACCCTCCCAGGCTCCCCGGCTGTCTCTGCTGCTAGGGCCACTTGAGGTCTGGCGGGTCAGGCCAAACCCTTCAGCTCTGGGGAAGGAGGCCCTGGGGAGCCCTAGAATATTCCAGAGTAAGTTCCTGAGGCTTCTGCCCAGGAGGCTGGACTCCTGTCTCCAGAGCTTCCAGCAGAGGACCCTGTCTGATTCCTGTTAGTCACTCCCTGATGTCCTGCCTGGCCTAGCACCCGGGGGGCACTCCATGGGGGTTTACTGAGTGGACGCAGGGCGGGCAGTGGGATGCGGGTTATCTGAGAAGGCCTCTGGGAAGGGCTGCATCCGTGCTGTTTGAACAGTGAGCTTGGAGAGTGTGCACCGGGATCAGGCACTGCTGCAGGCCAGGTACCAGGACCCCCATTTATTCCTCACTACCACCACATTCCCATATCACAGATGCAGGGGACAAAGCCCAGAGACGGTAAGAAACTTATGCAAGGGCACCCAGCAAATAAGTGCAGGAGCCAGTATGTGGATTCGAGTTAAGCACTAGGGAAGGAGGTGAAGTAAAGACTTGGGTGGGGAGCATTGAACATGAAATGCTTGAAGAAAATAAGAAGGCCAAGGTGGTGGGACTGCCTGGTGGGTGAGGGGCAGGGCACAAGACTCCAACTTTCTCTGTCCTGTCCATTGGCCCAGGGAGACGTGGTTTGCTAATGATAGATCCACACAGAAAAGCCCAGGATTTGCTGACGTGAAAAGCCCGTCTGCAGTAAGGTTTTAGGATGAGCCTCACATCCTGCCTGGCTTCAGCGGGGACTCAGGCCCACTCTGAGCTGGAGGGCCACTGCCTCAGTTTACCCCTGTAAAGGGAGGGGTGGGGGAGCAGCAGGGGCGCCGGGCCAGAGATCAGGGTATCTTGGGCCCATCCCAGACCCTGAACCCCACTCTGCAAACAGTGAGACCCTGGGCACTCTGAGCCTCAGGTAACAGTCCCTCATGCCGCTGGAGTGTTAGTGGCTTGGTATGACTGCGGTCGTTTATCCAGCACTTACTAGCGTATTACCTCCGTGCCTTCTCCGTGACGCACTGGTCACCCCATTCTGCAGATGGTTCCCGGGAAGATGGTGAAGACGAGCTGAGCCATTATATCTGAACGGCTCTTTACAGCCTGTGGTGTGCATGTACAGTCCCAGAAGCCAGTAGACACATTGTATTATCCCGTTTAATGATGAAGATACCAAGGCGCTGAAAAAAGAGGCTGCTTGCTCAAGAGTCATTGGTCACTGGAGCAACCAAGACCTCTGATCTCAGTAGTTTGACTCCCTGTTCTGTGCTCTCAAGAGAATACATCAGCCAGGCTCAGTGGCTCAGCCTGTAATCCCGCGCTTTGGGAGGCTGAGGTGAGTGGATTGCCTGAGCCCGTGGGTTTGAGACCCGCCTGGGCAACCTGGTGAGACCTCATCTCTACAATAAATCCAAAAATCAGCCGGGCAGGGTAGCGCATGACCGTAATTCCGGTTACTCGGAAGGATGAGGCGGAAGGATCGCCGGAGCCCGGCAGGTCGAGGCTGCGGTGGCCGGGAGTGTGCCACTGCACTCCAGTCTGGGCGACAGAGTGAGACTCCAACTCAAAAAAAAAAAAAAAAGAGAATACATCTACTAGCATCCAGCACCATTCATCTTGCTGTCTTATCCCAGAGTCCTCATAATAATCATAATGACAATAACTATTCCTTGGTTTCTTACTGTGTGTCAGGCACCTGCCTAGTGCTTTACAAACATTATATAATTTAATTCTCATGACAATTCTATTTCCATTTTACAAATGAGAAAGCAGAGGCTCGCTTTGCTCCAGGACCCATACCTAGGAAGAGGCAGAGCTGGACTTTGAACCTAAAACCAGCCCTTTCACACCAAGATCCTAACAACCAAGAGGCCATTCCTTTTATCCTCGCTTTTTATGTATGTATGTATTTATTTATGAGTTGGAGTCTTACTGTCACTCAGGCTGGAGTGCAGTGGCATACTCATGGCCACTGTAGCCTCGACCTGCTGGGCTCAGGTGATCCTTCCACTTCAGCCTTCCAAGTAGCTGGAACCACAGGTGAGCACCATCATGCCCAGCTAATTTTTTGATCTATTGTGGAGATGAGATCTCACCAAATTGCCCAGGTTGGTCTCGAACCGTTGGGCTCAGGTAATCCTCTCTCCTCTGCCTCCCAAAATGCTGGGATTACAGGTGTGAGCCACCGCATCTGGCCTTTTTATTTTTTATATATTTTTAAAAATAGAAACAAAGTCAGGTGCAGTGGCTCATGCCTGTAATCCCAGCAATGTGGGAAACCTGAGGCAAGAGGATTGCTTGAGCCCAGGAATTTGAGATTAGCCTGGGCAACATAGCAAGACCCCATCACTACAAAAAAAAAAAAAAAAACAGGCCAGGCATAGTGACTCACACCTATAATCCTAGCTCTTTGGGAGATCAAGGTGAGAGGATTGCCTGAGCCCACAAGTTTGAGAACCGTCTGGACAACTTTGCGAGACCTCATCTCTACAATAAATCAAGAACAATTAGCTGGACATGATGGCGTATGCCTGTAGTTCCAGCTAATTGGAAGGTTGAGGTCGAAGGATCACCTGAACCCAGCAAGTTGAGGCGGC
>NW_007246403.1:144409-149750 GCF_000164805.1 Carlito syrichta | reverse complement strand
CCCAGACTGGAGTGCGGTGGCCGCTTCCAGCCACTGCAGCCTCGACCTGCTGGGCTCTGGAGATCCTTTCGCCTCAGCCTTCCAAGTAGCCGGAACTATAGGCTTGGGCACCACGTCCGGCTAATTTTTGATTTATTGTAGAGACGAGGTCTCGCCAAGTTGCCCTAGTGGGTCTTGAACCTGTGGGCTCAGACAATCCACTCTCCTCGGCCTCCCAAAGTGCTGGGATTACAGGCAGAGCCACCAGGCCTGGCTGAAGGTGTGATCTTTTTTTTTTGAGTTGGAGTTTCTCTCTGTCACACAGACTGGAGTGCAGTGGTACGCTCCTGGCCAAGGCAGCCTCAACCTGCTGGGCTCCCATGATCCTTCCACCTCAGCCTTCCAAGTAGCCGGAACTATAGGCGTGTACTACCACACCTGGGTAATTTTTGATTTATTGTAGAGACCAGGTCACGCCAAGTCAGCTAGATGGGTCTCAAACCTTCAGGCTCTGGCAATCTTCTTGCCTGGGCCTCTCAAAGTGCTGGGATTACAAACTGAGCCACCAGAACCCGGCCTGAAGGTGTGATCTTAATGGGCTAACAATGCTACCCCCCACTACCCTCCCACCCCCCTTGTTTGGAAGATTAAAATGAAATGGGCCTGTAAAACCTTCCACCTTTGAAAGAGTAACAGGCAGGAAAAGGACCCCTTAAAGGGCCCACATTCTAATTCCTGGAGCTGGTGACTTGTTGGGCTTCATGGCAAAGGGGTGTGAAGGCTATAGCTGAAATTCGCGTTGCTGATGAGCTGACCTTCAACTAGAGACATTTTCCTGGATTGCCTGGGTGGGTCCAGTGAAACCACAGGGTCCTCAGATGTGGGTGAGGAAGGGCAAGAGAGAGACAGGAGATGTGGCTTTGGAAGGATGGCCAGAGATGCAGTGCTGCGGGCTTGGGAGACCAAGGAATGGCCGGGAGCCAAGGAATGCAATGGCCCCAGAAGTTGGAGAGGGCAGGGAAATGGATCTGTCCAGAGCCTCCAGGAGGCTGCTGACACCTTGATGTGTCAGCAGTGAGATGTGGGACTTCCGACCTGTAAGGTGACACATTCCTGTCGCTCTGAGCCACCTAAGCTGCTATGGCAGCTATCAGTCAGTGTTGGGTCCACCTACCATTTCCAACTTCTTCCATCTCTGCCTCCCTCCACTCTGTAACACTCTAGAATAAGCAGGTGGCTTACACCTATTCTACAAGGGGGCGGGAGGAGGGGGAGAAAGGAGGCACAGGTTATTTCACATGCCCAAGGTCACACACAGCATGGTAGAAGCCAGACTCTGACTCCAGGTCGCCTCTTTCACACACACGGCTCCTCCTAATGGTCATCTAGTCCGTAAAAATATCTTCAGAGCTGTGCAATGTGTGGGGGTGGTTCTTTTCACCAGGACAGCCCGGAAGCTCCTCGCCTCCACAGAGACCGCCCTGCACCCCTAGCTCCAATTCTTGCTGCCCCCCAGTTCCCAGTCAGTCCCCTCCTGCATCCTTCTGTCTTTGGGGAAAGGGGCTGTGTCCTTTGCTGCTCTCTCTCCCCAGGACCTAGTGCAGTGCCAACACCCAGGGGGTGCTCGCTGAAAAGTGGGATTCCCCTCCCCTGCTTGCTGGAGCTCAGCCCCCTCTTCTCCCACTCCCAGTAAAGCCTGCCCTCAGAGCTCCTCAAAAGTGAGACTCGCAGCTCACTGAACCCAGGGAGGCTGCGCAGGCTGCCTGGGTGAACCGGGTGGGAGGGAAGCTGCATCCGTGGCCAGCTGACAGGTCAGAGGGGAAATTGTGCTTCCTGCTGGGTCCCTGGGAAGCCTGAGAGGCCAGCTGGGTCCCTGTTCATGAGCTCCAGGGGGAGTGGGGGCAGGGAAAAGGGGAGGAGCGGGGTGGGCGGCAGGGAGTGGAGGGATAGGGCAGAGGGGAAGCAAGGCAGGGGGAGTAGGAAGAGCCAGAGAAAAACAAAAATACAAAACAATGACACACAAGAAGGGAACCAGAGTCAGAAGGTAACCGAAAAGGAGCCGTCAGATGCACAGAGGAGGAGGCGGGAGAAGGGTGAGAAGCAAGAGAGATAAAGTCAGTTAGATATCCAAAGAAAGAAATGGAAAGAGAGTGTGAGAAAAAGATAGAAACATAGGTGGAGCACGGAGGCTCACGCCTGTAATCCCAGCTCTTTGGGAGGCTGAGGCAGGAGATTGCTTGAGCCCAGGAGCTCAAGACTAACCTGGGCAACATAGGAGTCCTTGTCCCTACAAAATTAAAAAAATTTAGAAGGGCATGGTGGCAAGTGCCTGTAGTCTCAGCTTCTCAAGAGGCTGAGGTGGAAAAATCCTCTTAGCCCAAGAGGTGGAGGCTGCAGTGAGCCATGATTCAAAAAAAAAAAAAAGACATCGACAAAGATAATCAGAGACAGCAGAGACCCAGAGAGGAACAGAGAGAATGGTCAGGAGAAGCCCAGGAAAACACCTGTAGGCTGGGCACAGTGGCTCAAGCCTGTAATCCCAGCACGTTGGGGTGCTGAGGTGAGAGGATTGCCTGAGTCCAGGGGTTCGAAACCAGCTGGGCATGGTGGTGCGCGCCTGTGGTTCCAACTACTTGGAAGGCTGAGGCAGAAACATCACTTGAGCCCAGCAGGTTGGTCACAGCCATCACTGAGCATGCCACTGCACTCCAGCCTGGGTGACAGAGGGAGACTCTGTCTCTATAAAAGAACGAAGTCTCCAGAGCCAGATGAGATGAGTTCACATTTCAGGTCCATATCCTATTAGCTGTGCAGCCTCAGGTAAGTGACTTCACTCCCACATACCTGGATTTCTTCATCTGTAAAATGGGCTGATCATTGAGTTAATGCATATAAAGCATTTAATAGGGCTTGAAAGAGAATACAAACTAAATAACTGTTAACTGCTATTATTATCACTCTATAAGTTGACAAAAGGCCCTACTTAAGATCTACCCTCTTTGGGCAGCAGTTAAGGGCCATAATTAACACTCCCCCCTCCGCACCTGAATGATTTTTCCTGTCATGTGTTAAATAGGCATACTAAGTTGATGTTTATCACCCTCTGCGACTGCCTGACATTTTTTGAATACTCTTCCTGTGTTTGGAAATTTCCCACATGATGATTCTCACCTTTTTCCAGCCTTTGCAGTTAGGAAGGTAGCGTGAGATGCAGGCCCCACTAGTCAGAAGTGAAAGGAAACAGGAGACGGATTATGGATGTAGGGATCCAGGCCAATCCTTTTGCCTGCTAGAGCGATGGTGGAGACATCGGCCTTCAGGGGTCACAGTGGTGGCGTGTCAAGTGTCCAGGGTTAGTGATGGCTGTGCCCAGCAACAGTGAGGTGAGGTGAACTTACTCCCTGGAGCTGTCACATGGTATGGTGTAGGGTTGCTTCTTGCCATGAAGCCTCCAAGCCTGACTTGATTTCCCTTACTGGTTCTATAATCTTTCTCTTTTTCTTTTTCTTTTTTACTTTGAGAGACAAGGTCTCATTTTGTGGCCCAGTCTGGAATGCAGTGATGCGATCATAGCTCATTACAGCCTCAAACGCCTGAGCTCAAGTGATCTTCCTGGCTTAGCCTCCTGAGTAGCTAGAATTGCTGGTGCAAGCCACTGCACCCGGCTAGTCTTTACTTTTTTTTGTAGAGATGGGTTTTCAGAATATTGCCCAGACTAGTCTCAAACCCTTGGCCTCAAGCAATCCTCCTGCCCCAGCCTCTCAAAATATTGGAATTGCAGGCATGAGCCACCGTGCCCAGCTGTAATCTTCTTAGTAGAATTTAGTCCAGTGGTCCTCAAAGAATGATCCTGGGAGCAGCAGTTAGAACGACGTTAGCTATACTAGAAACTTGTTAGAAACACACATTCTTTGGCCCACCTCAGAATTCGAAACTGTGGGACTTGGGCCCAGCAACCTGTTTAACAAACTTCCTGGTGATTCTGATGCTCCCTCAAGTTTGAGAACCACCATTCTAGTAAATTCTCCAGTGAGATGAGACAGTGTAGATTCTACTCTTTGCATCTGAGTCCCTTAACTGAAGTGCTACCTCTAAAGCTCTGGGGAGTCATGGGACAACATGCCTGAAAGTTTCTGACATGCTCCGGGTGCTCAGGGCTTGATAGTGAACTTGCTTTCCTTTAGTCATTGCTTTACAACGGTGGCATTTTGATTCCCACATTGAAGTTGCACAACTCACACACAAGATGCTAAGGAGCAGCGTGAAGATAAACTCAAATGCTATGAGGGGAAAGGGCAGAGGTGGGAGGAAGCCACTCAGGCTTCAGGGAGGCATCCCTGAGAGGGTGTTATTGTAGAGTTAAGTATATTAAGCAAGACTTTCTCTCTTGCAAATGACAGTAAAAGAACTCAATTGCCTTAAAGAAATAATGAAATTTGTTGACTTATTGGTGTAGCGTGCAGGGGTAGATGTCCAGGTTCAGGTATGGCTGGATCCAGATGTTCAAGTGAGCGATATCATGAGGACTTTGCTCTGTCCTTATTTCTGTTTTTGTCCTATTGGCCCCATTCTGAGGCAGGCCCTCTTGAACAGTGGCACAAGTGGTATTATACACCACCAGTTTAGTGAACTTAGAAGAAGTCTGGAGTTAGCCAGTCTGGGCCACATGCTCATCCCTGAACTGATTACCGATAGCCAGATGAGTATCGAATTCTGATTGGCTGAATTCAGGGTCATGAGTCAACCCCTGCAGCCAGAGGGTAGAGTCAACCTCATAAGAAGAGTAAGGGAGAGTATTTTTCCCACATGGAAACTAGGCTGTGTTACCAGAGAGAGAAGAATGGAATGCTGGAAAGGCAGGGAGTGACATACGTCTCCTCCGCCCAAGAAGACTTGACCCAGTAGTAAATAGGGAAGACAGCACGTCAGGAGGAAGGAATGATGTCTTGGTTATCTATTGCTGCAGAACAAATGACCACAGATTTAGTGGCTTAAAACAATCCATTTAGTGTCTCATAGCTTCTGTGGGTCAGGAATCTGGGCCCAGCTCAGTTGGGTCCTCTGCTTCAGGGTCTCATAAAGTGGTAATCCACATTTTGCTTGGAGCTGCAGTCTCATCAGAGGCTTGACTGGAGATGGATCCATTTCCAAGCTCACACGGCTGTTGGCAGAATTCAGTTCCTTGGTGTTGTCCGACTGAGGGCCTCGGCTTCTGGCTGCTTGTCAGTCAGAGGGGCCTTCCTCATTTCCTTATCCTGTGGGCCCCCCATTGTGGCTGCCTGTATCATCAAAGCCAGCAAGGCCTCCTCACAGGAAGAGTGTTAGTATTCTTTTTTTTTTTTTTGAGTTGGATTCTCACCTT
>NW_007246403.1:139540-144303 GCF_000164805.1 Carlito syrichta | reverse complement strand
GACTTGCTGGGCTCCGGCGATCCTTCCGCCTCAGCAATCCGAGTAGCTGGAACCACAGGCGCGCGCTACCACACCCGGCTAAATTTTGATTTTTATTGTAGAGAGGAGGTCTCACCAATTTGCCCAGGCGGGTCTCGAACCCGCGGGCTCAGGCAATCCACTCACCTCAGCCTCCCAAAGTGCTGGGATTACAGGCTGAGCCACCAAGCCCGGCTCGAGTGTTATTATTCTATGTAGTGTAATCACATCATATAGCCTATCACCTTTGCTGTAATTTTTTTTTTTTTTTTTTGAGTTGGAATCTCACTCTGTCGCCCAGACTGGAGTGCAGTGGCACGCTCCTGGCCACCGCAGCCTCGACCTGCGGGCTCTGGCGATCCTTCCGCCTCAGCCTTCCAAGTAGCTGGAACTACAGGCATGCGCCATCACACCCGGCTAATTTTTTATTTATTGTAGAGATGAGGTCTCACCAAGTTGCCCAGGCGGGTCTCGAACCCGCGGGCTCAGGCAATCCACTCATCTCAGCCTCCCAAAGCGCGGGATTACAGGCTGAATCACCCAGCCCGGCTTGCTGTATTTTGTTGGTTAGAAGCAAATCACGGCCCCACCCACACTCAAGGGGAGGGGATTACACAGGTGTGAACACAAGGAGACGGAGTTTGTGGGGGCTCCTCTAGAGTCCTGCTACAATGAACAGCATGAGCAATGACTTAGAGTCAAGATTCAATTTAGAATGAGCAGAAAAAAATGCAGGAGCCTATAAACACACAGGCCTGGAAAAGAGATTTCTGTGGGAATGTTGCTCCTCTTTATACTGTAAGCTCTTGTGGGTAAGAAGTCCTGTCTTGTGCTGGGCACAGTGGCTCGTGTCTGTAATTCCAGCACTTTGGGAGGCAGAGGTGAGAGGTTTGCCTGAGTCCAGGTGTTCAAGACCAGCCTGGGCAACATGACAAGGCCTCATCTGTACAATAAATCAAAAAATTAGCTGGATATGGTGACACATGACTGTAGTTCCACCTACTTGGGAGGCTGAGGCAGGAGGATGACCTGAGCCCAGCAGGTCGAGGCAGCAGTGACTGTGAGCATACCACCACTGCACTCCAACCTGGGCAATAGAGTGAAACTCCTACTCAAAAAAAAGAAATCCTGTCTTGTTATTCCCTAGTGCCTAGCCCAGCTCCTGGCACATAGTAGGCCCTCAGCAATACTTGGTTGGATTGAAGTAGATGACAGATCCACGCTCTCATTCATTCACTCATTCATTAATTCAACAGGCAATTACTGAGCTCCTACCAAGCATCAGGCCCTGTGCCAGCTCTGGGGTACAATGTGGAATAAGGACAGGGCTCTGCCCTCGAGAAGTCACTAGCATAATAACTCGCAGCTGAACAGCACAATTGTTTATGGTTTGTGGTTTATGAGACCTTTTCACATATCCTGTCCCATGATCCTGGTGTGTGAATGTTGTTGAAGAAATTCAGAAGGAAATTCTGAAGACGTTCTGAAGGATAAAGACCCTCGGGTGAGGCTACGCTGTTAAGTTGGCAGCTGGACTCCCTTCCCAGTGCTCATTCCCTAGGACCACCCTGACTGGTGTAAATCAGGCCCTAAACACAGGGCACTGCCTGACGTTCCTTCCCCTGTCTGCCTCAGAGTTTGGGAGGCGCCCTGTGATGGCCCCAGTGCAGCTGGGTGTCCTCCTTGGAGGAGTCGGGGCCATGGGAACTGGGAAAAGCCTGACATGTGTCCTCTGCCTCCACCACAGGCCTGATAAGAAAGTGACCACAATCCTTTTTGGGCCACTTTCTTGGTCAAAAGAGGAACATGGTCTTGAGTGAAAAAGGGAAGATATGGAGAGACCTGCCACTGAGCAACTTGGCCACCAAGGAGGATGGGGACAGAGAAATACAACGTCCAGGTCCTACCTCCTGTGTCTTGGTTCATGAGATTCCCTCTCCAGCTGGGTTTTTCTGTTTACTCCCTCACTTTTCTTTTTTTTTTTTGAGTTGGAGTCTCACTCTGTCTCCCAGACTGGAGTGCAGTGGCCGCTCCCGGCCACCGCAGCCTCACCTGCTGGGCTCCAGCGATCCTTCCATCTCAGCCTTCCGAGTAGCCAGAATTATAGGCACACGTTACCACGCCCGGCTGATTTTTTGATTTATTGTAGAGATGAGGTCTCGTTGCCCAGGCGGGTCTCGAACCCATGGGCTCAGGCAATCCACTCACCTCAGCCTCCCAAAGGCGTGGGATTACAGGCTGAGCCACCGAGCCCGGCTCTAATATTTTGATTTATTGTAGAGATGAGGTCTTGCCAAGTTGCCCAGGCGGGTCTCGAACCCGCGGCCTCAAGCAATCCATGCACCTCAGCCTCCCAAGGCGGGGGATTACAGGCTGAGTCACTGAGCCCGGTTACTCCCTTACTTTTCAAAATGGCCTTGTCACCCAAGGCCTGTGGAAGCCTCCCTGAGGAAGGCTGCTTTTGTGACACAGACTCACGGTTAATTACCCTTGCCTCAGGGGGTCACAACTACTGTTTGTTCTGCATTTGAGGATTCTAACTCAGTTTGAAGCAGAAGCAGACCCAGAGACAAGTATTGGGTTGTTTTGTTTTTGTTTTTGAGTTGGAGTCTCACTCTGTTACCCAGGCTGGATAAATGTAGTTTTTTGACTTGTCATCCCAGGCAACTTAGGTAATAGGGTGGGAGCGTGAAACTGGGAAGGGAAGCAAGTGCCATCTAGCAAGTTTCCATTGGGGATCAGGGGCAGCCAGCCTGGAACTTTCACCTCCCAGTTCTTCGCGTATTTAACTACCAGCTCCCTTCCGTTGAGGATGTTGAGAGCTGCTCCCAGAAGGCAGGAACATCCCAGCATCCCAGCACCCACAGCCTCTTTCCAAGCTCAGCTGGAGTCCTCCAGCAGAGTGTTATAGGTGTTAGCGATAGGAAGTCCAACTGGGACGCACAATATTGGCATGCTAACAGTGTCACTTCAGTGTAAGATTTTTTTTGAACAAAGAGTTTCATTGTTCAAAGGATTTCATTGAGTCGAAAGGATTGCCTGACCTCAGGGGTTCGAGACCAGCCTGGGCAACTTGGTGAGACCTTGTCTCTACAATAAATTTTTAAAAAAGAAAAAAAGTTGGGCGTGGTAGCATGTGCTTGTAGTTCCAGCTACTTGGAAGGCTGAGGCAGAAGGATTGATCGCCTGAGCCCATCAGGTTGAGGCTCCGGTGGCCATGAGAGTGCCACTGCATTCCAGTCTGGGCAACATAGTGAGACTCCAACTCAAAAAAAAAATAAAAAAAGAAAACCTGTGACATAAGCTGAACCCCCTTTTTCAGGTAGGCTGATGAAGTCCTAGAGATGGCCAGGGATTTGTCTCTGACTGACCAGCAAGTTAAGAGAAGGTCAAGACCAGAATCCAGAAACCAGGTCTCTACTCCAAGATCCTAGTATCTTTTTGTTTTTTTTTTCAATTGGGGTTTCACTCTCTTGCCCAGGCTGGAGTGCAAGTGGCACACTCACAGCTCACCAAAGCCTCAACTCCTGGGCTCAGGTGATCCTCCTGCCTCAGCTTCCCGAATAGCTGGGACTACAGGTGCACACCATCACACCTGGCCTTTTTTGTTGTTGTTGTTGTTGTTGAGTCCGAGTCTCACTGTGTCACCCAGGCTAGGGTACAACGATACACTCACAGCCACTGCAACCTCGACTTGCTGGGTTCCACCTCAACCTTCCAAGTAGCTGGAACTATAGGCATGTGCCACCGTGCCCAGCTAATTTTTTTATTTATAGTAGAAACAAGGTCTTGCCTTGTTGCCCAGGCTGGTCTTGAACCTGTGGGCTCAAGCAATCCTCTCATCTCTGCCTGCCAAAGTGCTGGGGTTACTGGTGTCAGTCACCACACCCAGCACACAGAGTTTATTCAAATTTTACCAAACGCATGTGTGTATGTGTGTGTGTGTGTGTGTGTGTGTGTGTGTGTGTAGCTGCATGTGATTTTATCATATATACTCACCAGGTGATAATCATTTGTGTAACCACTACCTTAATCCAGGTACGTAACTGCACCATCACCACAAGGTTCACGCCTGTAGTCCCAGTGATTTAGGAGGCTGAGGAGGGAGCACTGCCAGAGCCCAGGAGGTCAAGTCTACAGTGGGGCATGATTGCGCCACTGCATTCCAGCCTGAGTGACAGAGTGTGACCCAAAATCAAAAACAAAAACAACCCCCCAAAACAAAACAAAAATAAATGGAATCATACAGTATATATCTTCTTAAGGCTGGCTTGTTTCACTCAGCATAATTTTGAGGAGTTCCATCCATGTTGTGTGTCAATGGTCGTTTCTTTTTGTTGGTGAGTAGTATTTCACAGTATGAATGTGCCACCATTTGTTTAACCATTAATCCACTGAAGGAGATTTGGCTGAGTTTTGGCTGCAACAGTTAAAGCTGCTATGAGCATTTGTGTACATGCTTCTGCATTGTGGCAGGCAGAATGTTGGTCCCCCAAAGATATCCACATTCTAATCCCTGGAACCTGTGACTGTGTGACCTTACATGGCAAAAGGGACCTGGCAGATGTGATTAAGGGAAAGACCTGAGGCATAGAAGTTTTTGCTGGGCATGTGGCTATCCAAATAAAGACTACATTTCCCAGCTGGGCTTGGTGGCTCAGCCTGTAATCCCTTGCTTTGGGAGGCTGAGGTGAGTGGATTGCCTAAGCCCGCGGGTTCTAGGTGCGCCTGGGCAACTTGGCAAG
>NW_007246403.1:114779-139520 GCF_000164805.1 Carlito syrichta | reverse complement strand
AGCCACTGCACTCCAGTCTGGGCGACAGAGTGAGACTCCAACTCAAAAAAAAAATTTTAGAGACAGGGTCTTACTCTGTTGCCCAGACAAGAACGCAGTGGCATGACCATAGCTCACTGCAGCCTCGACCTCTTGATTTCAACTGATCTTCCTGCCTTGGTCTCCCAATGTGCTGAGATTACAAGTGTGAGCTACCTCACCTGACTTGTACTAGTTATCTATTACTGCCTAATAAATTTCCCCCAAACTTAACAGCTTGAAATAAGAATAGACATTTTTATTTCACCCAATTCCAATGGGTCAGGAATGTAGGAGTGGTGTAGCTGGGTGACTCTGGCCCTGCGTCTCTAATGAGGTTGCCATCAAGATGTCAGCTGACAGGCTCGGTGGCTCAGCCTGTAATCCCGCGCCTTGGGAGGCTGAGGTGAGTGGATTGCCTGAGCCCGCGGGTTTGAGACCTGCCTGGGCAACTTGGTGAGACCTCATCTCTACAATAAATCAAAAAATTGGCCGGGTGTGGTAGCGCACGCCTGTAGTTCCAGCTACTTGGAAGGCTGAGGTGGAAGGATCGCCGGAGCCCAGCAGGTTGAAGCTTTGATGGCTGGGAGCATGCCACTGCACTCCAGTCTGGGTGACAGAGTGAGACTCCAACTCAAAAAAAAAAAAAAAAGAGAAGAGAAGAAAAGAAAACAGGATGAACAAGCAAATTTCAGCTCTATCTCTCACCTTCAAATGCCCCCATTCTCCTCCATACCCAGTGGATGAGCTGTTAAAAGCATCTTTCCTTTACTTTAACACTTCTTACAACCGTATAATTTTAAACTTCCCTGGGAGAGAGGTCACTAACCATTAACATCGCTCTGTAAGTAAGTCTCTGATTTTTTTCCTAATGTAGTCCTGATCATCTGCCTAAGTGTACTTGATGTCTCGAACCCCTGGACTCCAGCAATCCTCCCACAATGCTGGGATTACAGATGTAAGCCCACACGCTAGGCCTACATTCCAGTATTTTAGATCAGGGGTCGGCAGACTTTTTCTCTAAAGGACAAGTTGGTAAATATTTGGGGTTTTGTGGAGCAGCAGTCTCTGCTGCAACCATTCAGTTGTCCTTATAGTTGAAAGCAGCCATAGACAGTACACGAACGAAAGAGTGTGGCTGTATTCCAGTAAAACTTTATTTACAAAAGTAGCAGCAGGCTGGATAGTTTGCTGACCCCTGATTTTTCCTAATGTAGTCCTGGTCATCTGCTTGGATGTACTTGATGGTCTAGAAAGTTCTTTCCCACCACATCTGGTTAATTAAAAAAAAAAAAATTATTGTAAAGATGAGGTTTCACCAAGTTGCCCAGGCTGGTCTTGAACCCCTGGAGCCAGGCAATCCTCTCGCTTTGGCCTCCCAAAGCGCTGGGATTACAGATTTGAGACACCATGCCTGGCCTGAGGAGTTTTCCAAAGCCAGCATTCGCCGAGTGCTTACCACATGCTGGACGACATGCTAGACATTTTTCATAGATGACTTCAGGCCCCATGAGACAGGCACTATTGTCATCCCCACTTTACAGATAAGGAAACTGAGGCTTCCAACAGAAAAGCATCTCCCAGACACCTGACAGTCAGTGGTTCTGTTTAAGCCCTAATGGGAGACTTCTGGTTAGAACCATTCAAAGATATGTGGCTTCTGTTTTATCTCAAAATTTAAAAATAATAACAGTGGCTGGTTGCGGTGGCTCACACTTTGGGAGGCCAAGACGGGAGGATTGCTGAAGCCCAGGAGTTGGAGACCAGCGTGGACAATATAGCAAGGCCTCATCTCTCTTAAAAAAAAAAAAGTAGCTGTGCATGGTGGTGTGTGCCTGTGGTCCCAGCTACTTGGGAGGCTGAGGTGGAACCTGCCCGAGCCCAGGAGGCTGAGGCTGCAGTGAGCCATAATCCCGCCACTGCATTCCAGCCTGGGCAACAGAGTGAGGCCCCAACTCAAAATAACAACAACAACAACAGAATGTCTGTTCGGTTGGTCTGTCTGGTCCAACCACCCAGCTACAGCTGTCCTCTTCCCCTTTGTGTTCCAGTCTGTCTAGGGCATTCTGCCTGGCGGCTCCTGTCAAAGTCTCCTCTGACCACAGCAGAGCCTGTATTTTCTAGGAGAGCATAGATACCAGTTTCTGTAAGCAAATGGTTTTTCTTCAGTTCTGTGGGAATGTCTGCCCCTTCATGTTCCCTCAGCCACTTTTGGGCATCTCTAAGAAATTCCTTTCAACCAGTGGCTGTCAGAGAGTTTAGTAGGATAGCTTTTCCTATTTTTGCTCACTCGTGTCAGCATCTCACCTCCCCCAGAGTCAGACTCCCGCTCAGGAGGGTCATTCCCCGGAATGACACATTCATGCATTGAAAAGGCCAAGGAAGCCAGGCTCGGTGGCTCAACCTGTAATCCCGTGCTTTGGGAGGCTGAGGTGAGTGGATTGCCTGAGCCCGCAGGTTCGAGACCTGCCTGGGCAACTTGGCGAGACCTCATCTCTACAATAAATCAAAAAATTGGCCGGGCGTGGTAGCGCATGCCTGTAGTTCCAGCTTCTTGAAAGGCTGAGGTGGAAGGATCGCCGGAGCCCAGCAGGTTGAGGCTGCAGTGCCCAGGAGCCACTGCACTCCAGTCTGGGTGACAGAGTGAGACTCCAACTCAAAAAAAAAAAAAAGAAAAGAAAAGTCCAAGGAACAGTCAACTTGAGGCACCTACCAAGCGGCTGGCACTGAGCGGGATACTGAGGACATAGTAGTGCCTTCTGTGTGGGGCCTGTTTCCCTCACAGATTTACAACCCAGCCAGGAAGGCAGACATTTAGCTAACAATTATTAAAAGAAGGAGGCTGGGTGCAGTGACTCACGCCAGTAATCCCAGGCTGGGAGGCCGAGGTGAGAGGATTGCTCAATCCCAGGAGTTTGATATCAGTTTAGGCAACAGAGCAAGACCCCTTCTAATAAAAACCACAAAAATTAGCCAGGTGTGGTGGCACATGCTTGTAGTCTCAGCTACCCAGGAGGCTGAGGTGGAAGGAGGTTGAGGCTGCAGTGAGCCGTGATTGTGCCACTGCACTGCAACCTAGGCAACAGAGTGAAACTCGGACTCAAAAAAAAAAAGGGAGCTACAACTTCCCAGTCATCACAAATTAGAAAGGTCAGTACTCTCTGCCGGGCAAGGTGGCTCACATCTATAATCCCAGCACTTTGGGAGGCCTAGGTGAGAGGATTGCCTGAGTCCATGGGTTCAAGACCTGCCTGGGCAACTTGGCGAGACCTCATCTCTACAATAAATCAAAAAATTAGCTGGGCGGGGTGGCGCATGTCTGTAGTTCCTGTTACTTGGAAGGCTCAGGCAGAAGGATTGCCTGAGCTCAGCAGGTCGAGGCTACATTGGCCAGGAGTGTGTCACTGCCCTCCAGTCTGAGTGACAGAGTGAGACTCCAACTCAAAAAAAAAAAAAAGGTCAGTACTCAAGTGTTGGTAACAATGTTTGGGGAGGGGAGGTCCCAAGCACTGCTGTGGACATGTGAGTTGGCACCAGCATTTTAAAAGGCAGTATTTGGCAAAATTAAGTCTGGGTAGGCCTCGTGACCCAGAGATCCTACTCCCAGGAGAACATGGGCAGGGATGTTCACTATAGCTTGTTAGTGGCAAAATGTAGCAAATCCATGAAAGGGAATTTGAGGGAGCAGTAAGAAACCAAATAGAGGCACCCATGGCAACAGGACAGCTCGGTCTCAAAGGAGGAAACGGAGCAATGCCTAATTTTTGAAAATTAAAGCACACAAGAAATCCTTAAGAGAGAATTAACTACATTCACACATGTTTGGGGAGGAGATGGTAGACGGGAGTGGAAGTGAGAATAAAATAAAATAAATGAGAACGGAGTCAGGTCCAAACTACCAAAGACCCTGACAGTCAGTGGTTCTGTATAAGCCCCAGTGGAGGTTTCCTGGTTAGAACAGTATGTGGCTTCGGGTTTTATCCCCAAATTTAAAAACAATAACAATGGCTTGGTGCAGTGGTTCACACCAGTAATCCCAGCACTTTGGGAGGCCAGAGTGCTACATCCTGAAAGTTAGGTCGATGAAGCTCTATGTGCCTGGAGGCCCTTAAAAGCTAAATAAAAGACCGGACTTGGTGGCTCAGCCTGTAATCCTAGCACTTTGGGAAGCCAAGATGAGTGGATTGCCTGAGCCCACAGGTTTGAGACCAGCCCGGGCAACTTGACGAGACCTTGTCTCTACAATAAATTAAAAAATTAGCTGGGCGTGGTAGCGCGTGCCTGTAGTTTTGGCTACTTGGAAGGCTGAGGTGGGAGGCTTGCTTGAGCCCAGCAGGTCAACCCTGGGGTAGCTGTGAGCGTACCACTGCACTCCAGTCTGGGCAACAGAGTGAGATTCCAACTCAAAAAAAAAAAGGATACGAAATAAAAACAAATAACTATATTCAACAAATCCTAGAGGCCAGAAGAAGAAAATGGGAGGTCACATCAAGTTTCTCTGCTTTGGGTTCATAAATCTCAAATCTCCCTCTGGTCTTGGCCTAGGGACCTCAAACCTACCTTCCACGTATGGACTCTCTTTTACCTTCTGGTGAGTTCTTTCTGAAGTCCCCTTGCTCCCATACAGATAGGCCCACGTTGGATGTAGCTTTTGTCTGAATCACAGGGAGAACACAGCTATGTCTCAAGAGGAGTTTCTAGCTTGGTCCCCAGCACTGAGATCATAATCCCACTCATTTACCCAGTTTGTAATCATTTGTTGAATGCCTGTCTGCTATCAGGCACCGAAGGCACAAAGGGATAATGACAAAAGTACTGCTGTTGGATTTACAGGATGGCAGGAACTGTTCTAGTGATATATACACATACAGAGATGCCAAAAAAATGAATACGCATGTTAAGAGATGTTCGCCATAATCAGAAGTGTCTGGATGCTGATGGTAACCACTCTGAGCACTTCTTGTAATTGCAGAAGTCAAACATGACTTGTATCCATCTTATTGAGTGTTACAATTTTTTTTTTCTTTCTCTTTTCTTTTTTTTTTTTTTGAGTTGGAGTCTCACTCAGTCGCCCAGACTGGAGTGCAGTGACCGCTCCCGGCCACTGCAGCCTCGCCTGCTGGGTTCCAGCGATCCTTCGGCCTCAGCCTTCTGAGTAGCCGGAACTACAGGCGCACGCTACCACACCCGGCTGATTTTTTGACTTACTGTAGAGATGAGGTCTTGCTGCCCAGGTGGGTCTCGAACCCGCGGGCTCAGGCAGTCCACTCACCTCAGCCTCCCAAAGGCGCGAGATTACAGACTGAGCCACCGAGCCCGACTGAGTGTTACAATTTTAATACAGTTTTTTCCTTTCTTAAAATGTGTATACTTTTGGCGCCCTCTGTATGTACCCACTTAAATCCCTGTAACCTTGCAGAGATATATAATATTGGCTAGTTGATCAGGGTGTCCCTAGAAATGAAACAAATGGGCAGTCTACTGAATTCTTACATGGTCTGTGAAAGCAAAATAATTCTAGGTTGAGTGAACAGAATCTAGCTTGAATCATCAAAACAGAGTCATGTCCCCTCAATCAGTTTCCAAACTTGAGCCGGTTTATGGACCCAGACCCCTTGATTGAATGGTCACAGGTTCCCTTTGGAGGGGGACCCAGCTACATATAGTTAATCTTTCTCAGTCTTTTCCAAAAGGACCTCAGCCATTTATCAGGGTAACTGTGCATTAGGAAAAGGGAAATAATCAGACTTTTCTGACTCCGAACTAACGCTAATTCCAAGCAAGTGTGGCCCACCAGTAAGAGCGGGAGCTTACAGAGGGCAGGTGGTCAGTAGAGTTTTAGCTCAAGTTTCAGGGCCAGCAGGTCCCTGAAACCATCCTGTGGTCATGTTCCCACTTCCAGAATGCATGATTGGAATAGACATACTAAGCAACTGGCAGAATTCCTGTAAAGCAGATGCTGTTATTATAGCCCCCATTTTATAGAGGGAGGGAGAGAGAGAGAAAGAAAGAGAGAGAGAGAAACAGAGAGAGAGACAGAGACAGAGAGAAAGACAGGGAGACAGAGAAAGAGAGACAGAGATAAAGATAGAGAGACAGGGGCCGGGCTCGGTGGCTCAGCCTGTAATCATGCGCTTTGGGAGGCCGAGGTGAGTGAATTGCCTGAGTCCGTGGGTTCAAGATCCACCTGGGCAACTTGGCAAGACCTCATCTCTACAATAAATCAAAAATCAGCCGGGCGTGGTAGCGCGCACCTGTAGTTCCAGCTACTTGGAAGGCTGAGGCGGAAGGATCGCCGGAGCCCAGCAGGTTGAGGCTGCGGTCGCTGGGAGCGTGCCACTGCACTCCAGTCTGGGCGACAGAGTGAGACTCCAACTCAAAAAAAAAAAGTCTAATCAGAATTTCTCTTCCCTTAAAAAAAAAAAAAAAGATAGAGAGACAGGGAAAGAGAGAGAGAGAGAGACAGACAGACAGGAAGGAGACACCCTGAAGCAAAGGAGATTAATGAATTTACCAAGGTCAAAGAGCTGGAAAGCCGGGTTTCCAACCTTGATAGTTGGGTTCCAGAGTCCCCACCCCTAACCACTGCACACACGCGCTTATGCTTACTTACAGCTCAGTAAGAGAGACAAGCACACACGCAAATACTTGCAGTGCATTGTGGAACTGCAGTGATGGAGGTGACTGCAGGGCCATGGGAATGTGGGCGGTGGGGCAGGGTCAAAGGACTCCCAGCGGAGGTGGAGTCTAAATCCAGTTCCATAGGATGAGTCGGAGCTAGATGGAGGTGAGTGGGGTGGCAGAAATGTTCCAGTTGGGACGAGGCCCGCCCATCCCCACCCCAGGAGAAGCACAGAGGCAGGAACAGCGAGTGGGTGGGGGCCCCAGCCAGCTGGGTGGCTCAGGCTGTCTGAGGTCAGGTGTGAGAGATCATGGACTCAGGGACACGGTGAAGGTGCCAAGGCACCAGAGAGAGCAGCACCTCAGGGCAGAGCCCTGGTCCTGCCTCTCCTTCCCGTTACAGTCTGTGACATTCCAGAACATCCCCAGACATGTGGTTTCTGTACACAAGTCTTTGTGGTTAGCGTTTAGCAATGCACTTTCATCTCAGAGTAAACACTTTTTCAGTTTTATTTTTGCTCTGCCTTTATTTATCGCTCTGAGCATCTCCCTGACCCCCATCGGAGGCCCTGTAAGGAGGGCAAAGGCTCTTCTGCAAACATTGGCCTTTTGTTAATGGCTTTCATCCTGGTCACGTGGAGCAACACTACAGTCCTCAGAGACAGCACTTCCTTAGTCCGTCACGAGCCTGCAAGAGCCTGGGAAAGGAGCAAACCCACGGCTCCAGCCTTTGGCCCCAGTTCAATGGAAGAAGAGAGGGACGGATGTGTGTGGGGTGCCTCTCCACATCCGTTCTTTCTCTCTCTCTCTCTCTTTTTTTTTCTTGGAATTAGAGTCTCACTCTGACACCCAAGCTGGAGTGCAGTGGCATGCTTAGGGCCATGGCAGCCTTGACCAGCTAGGGTCAGGTGATCCTTTTGTCTCAGCCTTCCAAGCAGCTGGAATTACAAGTGTGCGCCACCACACCCGGCTAATTTATTTATGTATTTATTTTATTAATTATTAATTTATTAATTTATTTTGAGTTGGAGTCTCACTCTGTCGCCCAGACTGGAGTGCAGTGGCCACTCCCGGCCACCGCAGCCTGGACCTGCTGGGCTCCCGCAATCCTTCTGCCTCAGCCTTCCAAGTAGCCGGAATTACAGGCATGAGCTACCACACCCGGTTGATTTTTTGTAGAGATGAGGTCTCGCTGCCCAGGTGGGTCTCGAATCTGCGGGCTCAGGCAATCCACTCACCTCAGCCTCCCAAAGGCATGGGATTACAGGCTGAGCCACCGAGCCAGGTATTTTTTTATTTATTATAGAGGCGAGGTCTCATCATGTTCCTCAGGCTGGTCTTGATCCCTTAGGCTCAGGCAGTCCTCTCATCTCCGCCTCCCAAAGTGCTGGGAATACAGGCGTGAGCCACTGTGCCCGGCCGTACTTTCTTTTTTTTTTTTTTTTTGAGTTGGAGTCTCACTCTGTCGCCCAGACTGGAGTGCAGTGGTCGCTCCCGGCCACCGCAGCCTCAACCTGCTGGGCTCCGGCAATCCTTCTGCCTTAGCCTTCCGGGTAGCCGGAATTACAGGCACGCACTACCACGCCTGGCTAATTTTTTATTTATTGTAGAGATGAGGTCTCACCAAGTTGCCCAGGCGGGTCTCGAACCCACGGGTTTAGGCAATCCACTCACCTCAGCCTCCCAAGGCACACGATTACAGGCTGAGCCACCGAGCCCGGCTCGTATTTTCTCTTAATCCTCAGTAAGACAGGCAGTAGTTTACCCATTTTAAAGATGAGGAAACTGACACAGAGAGTTAAGCTAATTGGCCCAAAGTCACACAGCAGCACATGGAAGGGCTGGGTTGAAACTCCTGACTGTGACTGTCTTGTCTTTTCTCCTAGTCCCCTCTGTGGCTCCAGGCATGGATAATCCAGTGCCTTTAAACTGGTGGAATTTGGGGAAGAGACTGAGAATGCAGGGAAGAAAGGATCATTGTGTTTCTTATCTCATCCAGTATGGCTCCACGGTGACTAGTATAAAAATCCTGCCAGCTAACTTTATTGAGTGCTTATTCTATTCCAGCACTTATTATTCTATTCCAAGCATTTATTGGTATGAAGTTATTCAAGCTCCACCACAGTTCTTGCCTTGTTGCCCAGGCTGGAGTGCAGTGGCATAATCATAGCTCACTGCAGCCTTGACCCCCCCTGGGCTCAAGCAATCCTCCCACCTCAGCCTCCCCAATAGCTAGGATGGCAGTCATTTGGCACAATGCCTGGTTAAATTTGTTTTCTTCTCTCTCTCTTTGAACTTTCAAAAAGCTGAAACTGGCTAATTTTTGTATTAGACCACTCTTAAATTTTTTAATTTATTAATTTTTAATTGTGGTAGAATACACATAAAATGTGTCCTTTTAACCACCTTTAAATGTTTAAATGTTCTGTGGCATTATGTACACTCACATTGGTTTTCTTTTTTTGAGTTGGAGTCTCACTCTGTTGCCCAGACTGGAGTGCAGTGGCCGCTGGGCTCCGGCAATCCTTCCGCCTCAGCCTTCCAAGTAGCTGGAACTACAGGCGTGCGCTACCACACCCGGCTGATTTTTTATTTATTACAGAGATGAGGTCTCACCAAGTTGCCCAGGTGGGTCTCGAACCCACAGGCTCAGGCAATCCACTCACCTCAGCCTCCCAAAGGTGCGGGATTACAGGCTGAGCCACCGAGCCCGGCTCAGTACACTCACATTGTTGTGCAACCATCATTACCACCTATCTTCAGAAATGTTTTCAGCTTACAAAACAGAAATTCTGTATCCCCTAAACCATGACACCCCATTTCTTCCTCTCCTCAACACCTGGAAACCAGCATTTTACTTTCTGCTTCTATGAATTTGACTGCTCTAAGTGTTACGTATATGTGGGATCACAGTATTGTGCTTTGTGACTGGCTGATTTTACCAAGCATAATGTCTTTGAGAGTCATCCACGTTGTAGCATGTGTCAGAATTTGCTTCCTTTTTAAGGCTGAGTCATATGTCATTGCATGGAGGGGTCACATTTTGATTATTCATTCGTCTGTCCGTGAATACCTGGGTTGCTTCCACTTTCTGGCTATTGTGAATAGTGTTGCTATAAACACTGGTGTACAAATACCTTGAGACTCTGCTTCCAGTTCTTCTATGGATGCACCCAGACATCTGGAGACCAGGCTGAACCCCACATTCCCGCCTCTTAGTGGAAGCACCCTGATGCAGTGTGACTCCCTGGAGTGACTCGGGCGGGGGCCATTGGAGAGATGCTAGTATGACCAGAGGAGCTCTGTCTGCCCCCTGCCCCACATATGTGGACATAGAGTTTTGTTTCTAACCAGTCACAACTGTCAAGGCAAGGAGAAGCATCTACCTTGATAAATGTAGCAAGGAGTATGAGTGGACTTCAGAGAGACTTCAAATTCCAGAGGCTTCGAATCTGGCCTTGACACTGCCTGGCCCTGTGGTTTAGCTAAGTTCCTTAGCCCCCATACCTTATTTGCTCAAGTGTAAGAGCTACTCGGTGTCTTGTTGTATAGGATACGTGAGCAAAACATGGAACGTGCTTACAGCAGGCACTCAACAAGCATTCGCTGTAATTCCAGGCAGAGCTGAACCCTGTGCTGAATTAAAAGAGCACCACGGACCCTGGTTGACACTTGAAACACTGTGCTATGTCTCAGTTCTTTCACTTCCTGTGTGACCTTGGGCAAGTGACCTTACCTCTCTGAGCCCTGGTTTTCTCCTCATCCCCAGATGACTATGCTTCATCTGCTTACCTCCTGGGAAGATCAAATGAGACCCCAAATGTCTAAACTGCTGCTCTAGAATGTGCTTGCGAGGGACAAGGGTCAGCAGCTCACACCTGACACTTCCCCGCAGTCCCTCAATAGACACTCGTCGTCTGGCCACTGGTGATTCTGAACCCCAATATTCTGTCCCCAGCTGTTTGTTTTTGCAAGGGCAGAACCCCAGCATGAGGGAACCAAAAGGGAATTTATTGGTTGACATAGGGAAGATTCCGGGTGGAGATGGATGCAGGAATCCAGGTAATTCTATCTGTATTCACTCTGTCTCTTAATCCTGCTCTCCTTGGTGCTGGGCTTATTGTCAGGCAGGTTCTCCACATGATGGCAAAGATGACCACCAGCTGCTCTAGGCTTACATCAAGTCAGTTAGCAACTTCATAGAAAGAGAGCTGTTTTCTCTACGTTGTTGAAGCAAACATCCTGGGGCTACTTCCCACCTCCCCAGTTTAGTCTCAAGACCATCCTGGACCATATTCCTGGGATCCTGGCTGGTTAGGTCTGAATGTCCACTCCAGGCTTGGGAAAAGGGGTCAACCCCATTTGACCCATGGGGATTGAGAATGGGGCCCAGGGGGCTCCCCAAACGAAAATTTTTTGAGTCAGGATCTTACTCCATTGCCCGGGTTGGACTACAGTGGCACAATCATGGCTTACTGCAGTCTCAACTTCCTGGGCTCAGGCAATCCTTCTGCCTTAGCCTCCCAAGTAGCTGGGACTATAGGTATGTGCCACCATGATTGGTGAATTAAAAAAAATTTTTTTTGGCTGGGCTTGGTGGCTCAGCCTGTAATCCCAGCACTTTGGGAGCCTGCGAATTCAAAACCAGCCTGGGCCACTTGGCAAGACCTTGTCTCTACAATAAATAAAAAGTTATCCAACCGTGGTAGTATGCGCCTGTAGTTCTGGCTACTTGGAAGGCTGAGACTGAAGGTTCGCCAGAGCCCCTCAGGTCAACACTGGGATGGCCGTGAGCGTGCCACTGCACTCCAGCCTGAAACTCCAGCTCAAAAAAAAAAAAAAAAAATTTTTTTCTTTTTAAATAGAGATGAAGTCTCGCTATGTTGTCCAGGCTGGTCTCAAACTCCTGGGCTCAAGATATCCTTCCCACCTCAGCCTCCCAAAGTGCTGGGATTACAGGCATGAGCCACCATGCCCTGTCCCTAAAAGGAAAATTGACATGCTGTTATCAGGAGACAAGTATGACACTGGGTAGGCAGAGACAACAGGTGAGAACTACAGGTATTAAAAACCCTGACCAGGAAGCTCTATCATTAAGTTTCTCTGTGGCCTTGAGGAATTCTGTCCCTTTCTGGGCCTCAGTTCCCTCATCTGTAGAAGGGGGTTAACTCCATCAGCATGTCACAAACCTGGCTGCTGCTAGAATCACCTGGTGAACTTTTAAAAATGTAAATTCCCTGGTTCTGTCCTAGACCTTCTCTAAATAGGACCAAGGACTCTGCATTTTTGACAACCCCATAGAAGCTGTTTTTACTCAATGAGGTGACCACCAAGTTCCCTTCCCCTCTAATGTTTTCTGATTCTGAAGTAAATTAATGTTGGCTGAATGGCTGAGCAGAAAGACCATGGCTGACACAACTACACTCACCAAATACTCCACTCACTGCCCAGCAGAGTGAGGTAGTTAGAAGTCCATGCCCCAAATATCAATCTCTCTCCCCTTCCTAGAGGGATGATTTGTGCAACAGACCCTGTACTGCAGGGGCAGTGCACACACAGCAAAGACATGACAGTGGACGCAGAGGAGACAGTGGGCTTAGGCCCTGGCATCCTTCCTACTCTCCTTACTCCAGCTGGCTGAGAGTCTCCAGTCTAGAGAGGTGGGAGTCAGGTTCAGATAAGTGGGCTCCAGGAAAGGATGAACAGGAAGGCTGTCTGATGCCAGAGGTGTCCTTGGATAGTTGGAGAAGTCTGGGAGTGGATCGGCAGATGCCCAGGGCTGGGAGTGGATTGGCAGGATGTCCCAGGGCAGCTGATACCCATGTAAGGCATTAGGGTGAGCGGAGAGCTATTGCTTCTTAATGAGGTATCTATCCATCCTTCCAGAGGATGGAGGGCAAGCCCGATGGAGAGAGGTGACTCACCCAGAGTCTCTGAATACCTGTGATGCTGAAGGAAGTCCATCTGAGGACTTCAAAGCGAGGTCATTTCCCTGCACAGACCATGACTTCAGTGTGCCTTTGAGAATGTTTACACCAATGAATGGTCATTCCATTCAGAGGTGACCGCTGCTGGAGTTTGGAAATTTTCCCCGCTGATCTTAGAAAAACCCATGACTCTGGTTTTCCGTGGTGATAAATGCCAGCATGTGTGGACAACAGGTTATACTTTGCATGTGGGCTTCTTTTTACCCCAGGCAAGACCTCCACCCATGAGATTAAAAATTAATTTTAGACTGTATTGTATTTTTATTATGTGTGCTATTTTACATAATTTATTACATTTACATTTAAATCATATATAGTATATATCTACAAAAATACATGCTTATAATAAAAATTCAAAAAATGCAGACGGATATACAACGAGAAGTTGAATCTTGCCCTCCTCACATCCCACAGCGCCTCAGTTCTCCTCCCAGACTTAACTCTTTCTCACAAGTTTCTCATGTACAAGGGGGACACCAAAAAACCTGGTTATTTTTTGGAGAGCGTGTCACTTGTAGTGCAGACTTCCCACGCTAGGTAAGTGTTCTAGGATTCAGCAGCATCAGTGTACCAGCTAGGATTGTTGTGAGAGGCTGCATTCGCCTTCAGCAAATTTTTCTTGGAGATTCTTTCAACGTATTGGTCCATTTCATGATGGGTGATTTATGAGTGCATCTGCCCACACTGTGCTGAGTGTTCAGCAGTTTTTGACCCAAATGGCATGACTCCCGTTCCTTATCCTCCCTATCCACCTGGTCTCCCCCCAAGAGACTTTTATTTTATTTCCCCGGGGTGAAAAAAGTCCTAAAGGGAAACGTTCTGCTGATGTGGAAGAGGTGAAACAAAAAATGGCAGAACCACTAAAAGGCATCCAATTAACATATGTTCAAAAACTGTTTTGAGCAGTGGAAAAAGCGTCTCGATTGGGGTATTGCATCAGAAGTAGACTACATTGAAGGTGACTGAAGTTTAAACATGTAAGAATAAACACACACTTTTTAATAAATAAATTCTGGGTTTTTTAGGGGGGTTCCACCCCCCCTTATACCAGGAGGTGGCAAACCTTTTCTGTAAAGGTCAGATAGTAAATATTTTTGGCTTCCTGGGCCACATGTTTCTGTCCTGACTGCTCAACTTTGCAGTCGTAGCTTCACAGACAGTATGTAAACTAATGAACAGGGTTGTGTTCCAATGAAACTATATTCACAGACACTGGCATTTGAATTTTGTATCATTTTCTTCTTTTGAATTTTTTTCAACCAGTTAAAAATGTAAAAACTGTTCTTAGCTAATGGCCCATACAAAAATCAGTGGTGGGCTGGATTTGCCTTGCTCACTGATCCCTGGTTTATACATATGGAAACCCACCCCCTCACACACAAATAATATATATTTAAAAATTTTATGCAATGTCCATAAGAATTTTCAGTGAATTTCAATATCAATATCAGGATATCAGGATGTTTCCCTGGGCAAACAGGATAAGAACAGCCATGCAATCTACATTTTAGCTTTTTTTTCTTTTGAGTTGGAGTCTCACTGTCGCCCAGACTGGAGTGCAGTGGCCGCTCCCAGCCCCCGCAGCCTTGCCTGGCTAGTTTTTTGATTTATTGTAGAGATGAGGTCTCACCAAGTTGCCCAGGCGGGTCTCGAACCCGCGGGCTCAGGCAATCCACTCACCTCAGCCTCCCAAGGCACGGGATTACAGGCTGAGCCACCGAACCCGGCACATTTTAGTTTTTACCAGAATCTAATAACTTGCAAATTTCCCAAGTTATGCAAATTATGAAAATAATAATTTCAATTCACTTTGGTTAAAATTTGTGAATTGCCCACTCATACTGTTATCCCACTTAAAATATTGGGTTTTTTTTCTTATTGGTTTAGAAAAGCTCTTTATATATTGCTGATACCAATCTTTGGTTAATTTCTAGCATATTTACCCCCAGTTTCCAAACGCCTTTAGAAGAAAATGATTTTGAAGTTTATTTACAGGAAATAAAATTCTAAAAGAAAAGACTAATGAGGGTGAAATTTTCCTGTCAGATATTAGAACGTAAAGCCACAACCCTTAATACATTTTTCTTTTTCTTTAAAAAAAAAAATGTATCCCGCTAGCCTCTTGGGAAAATTGCCTGGTACATAGTAGGTGTTCAATATTTCTAGTTAATGAACACTGAGTGAAGATTTTGCACCATCCCACCTTCTAAATGTGATTTGAAGTAAATCCTAACATCAGTGGGAAGGAATTACAAGAAAATAGAATCCAAGACAATTTAAAGAAACATTTCCTAGTAATGCCAGGCACCACTTTTCAGTCTGTTATGAGCTGGATGTATGGTAGGCACTTTCTATATGTCATCTTACAAATACCAGCAATGGCCCTACAGAGGTGGTTATGTTACAGGATAGGAAACTGACTCTTCAGCAGGTGATGTGACTTGTTCAAGGTCACACAGCAAATAAAAGGCAGAGCTCCCAGCCCCCGCAGCCTCGCCTGGCTGGTTTTTTGATTTATTGTAGAGATGAGGTCTCGCCGTGTTGCCCAGGCGGGTCTCGAACCCGCGGGCTCAGGCAATCCACTCACCTCAGCCTCCCAAGGCGCATGATTACAGGCTGAGCCACCGAGCCCGGCGCAAAGTGATACTCTTAACTACCAAGCATCAGGGCTCACAAAGATGGAAATCCCCTTGCGTTTTCCATTTGACTAATCCGTCGAGTCTCAAATTGAAATTAGGGCAGTGTGATTATTCCCAGTTTCCAGGTGAGGCAACTGAGGCTTTGAAAGGTAACAGGGATTGTCCAAAGTCACGTAGCTAACATAAAATGGTAACAGAACTTGAGCCGCCTCCAATTCTCTCAGGGGCTTTTCCCCACTCCCAGCAGCAGACCTTGGCCCTCCTCCTGATGGAGCTGCGACCTTCCTCCCGTCAGCTGGGCTGTGTCTGCAGGTAGAGAGTTCTCTGTGTGCATCAAAGACCAGGGAACACCTGGCACCTGGCAGGAGTGACGCAGAGGGAGGGAGAGGGTTAGCCGGAGGTCAGGCCTCAGCCTCAGATCCAGTGCAGCAGCCTCGCTACTGCCGTCTTTCTGGCCGTGCTTGCTCCCCGGCGCCTGCGGTTTAAAAACTCCAGCGGCCACAGCAGAAACGCTGTAAAGCTCTCCGAGCGCGCTCAGAACCCGAGCCTGACCTACCTGTCGCACCTCCGCAACCATTGGTTGTTGCGGGGGGCGGGACGAAGAGTAATTTGCATGGCGCTCTTGATTGGTCCATGGGTCGGAAATGGGCGGGCTCGAGCGAAGCCACCTGCCCAGGGGCGGGGCGCTCAGGACTTCTGGGCAGGAAGGTGGAAGGTGCCTGGTGGCGGTGAGCGAGACCCGGATCTCCTCCACCACGCTCACGGCCACTCCGCCAGTTCAGCGTGAAATGGCAGTGCCACGGCCTCGCTGTGAACATCAGCCTGTTGGAGCAGGACATGACACATAGTGATGTTTGTTGCGTCGCGGGGAGGGCAAAGCTTGGGGGGAGGGTAGGAGTGGGAGGGAGATTTTCATTGTCAAACCTTTTATGGCCAAACGGAATCATGGGCGCCTAATAAAACCTTATTTTATTTTATTTTATTTTTTGAGTTGGAGTCTCACTCTTGTGACCCAGACTGGAGTGCAGTGGCCGCTCCCGGCCACTGCAGCCTCGACCTGTTGGGCTCTGCCGATCCTTGCGCCTCAGCCTTCCAAATAGCTGGAACTACAGGCGCGCGCTACCACGCCCGGCTAAAAGCATAATTTAAAAAAAAAAATGTATATACACATGTACACATGTGTGCATAATAGATAGATATAGATGTTATAGACACAGATAGGTCTTCTTAGAACACTGTCAAGGACTTATGAACTCCAAACTTAGCCTAGCATTCAAAGCCCTCTGCAACCTGCTCTAGCCTTCTCATCTGCTCATCATCCCTGAACCCAAAGCCACAGTCACATAGATTGATCTCTGCCCAACCCTCTTTTCCTGCTACTGCAGCTTTGCTCTTGACTTTGCCCTTGCCATTCCCTCCACTTGGCATCCTTTCTCTGGCTTTACAGCACCACCTTTGAAGTTCCACCAAGTCTTCAGGGATCATTCAAAGGCCTCCTCCTCTCTGACCCGCGGTCAGAATTGATCTCTGCTTCCCATGAGCTTCCAGGCACTTGGTTTGTACTTTTGCGAGAGCACTTGTCAGAATGTCACCCACACATCTCTCGTGGTCCCTGATGGTTCATCAGCACAGCTCCACATTCTAGGCCCAGTGTCATTTATTGATTCAACAAACATATATTAAGCACTTTCTCTGCCAGGGCTGTTCTAGGCACTGAGGATAGAACAGGGAACTGACTCTAAAAGTTCCTGTCCCTTTGGAGTTTATGTTTTAGTGAAGACAAAGAAATCAACACAGTGTATAATTTGTCACACATGAAAAAGAGTATGAAGAGAAAACTAAAGCAGTGGAAGGGATCTACCATAGAGAGTGAAATGGGCTCTCATTTGGATTAGGGGTTTAGAGATGCTTTCTATGTGGAGGTAACATTTTAGGAGTGTCCTGAGTGAAGTAAGGGAGGGTGTCATGTAGTCTCTGGAACAAGAGTGCTTCTGACTGAGGGAGAGCAAGAGTCAATAGCCATATGCCCAGTGCCCAGATAATGGACGTTGAATTAAACCGGACAGTGGCCAGCTGGGCATGGTGGCTCCCACCTGCAATCCCAGGAGTTCAAGGAGGCTGAGGCAGAAGAATTTCTTGAGTCCAGGAGTTCAAGACCAGCTTCAGCAAGATAGTAAGACTGCTCATCTTTATAAAAAATAAAAACATGTTCTGGGCATAGTATCATGCATTTGTAGTCCTAGCTACTTGGGAGGTTGAGGTGAGAGGATCACTTGAGCCATGTTCGTGCCACTACACTCCAGTCTTGGTGAGAGACTAAGACCCTGACTCAAAATAAATAGTACAGTGGAGGTGGGGAGAAGAGATGGTCACTGGTCCAGAAGTGAGTGATGGTGGCACCTTATATTCTCCAAGAGTGGCCAGCGTGGTCTTTACCCAGGTGAGTGAGCTGAATCACATCCAGCAGGCTAGGGTTCTCAAGGGAGGCAGCGTGGAATTAAGAGAAAGAGAGCCTGATTCTGGGTGCATGTCCTGGTTTTGGCCTCTGTCATTGTGACTTTAGGAGTCCTGTGGTCTCCCTGGATCTCCATTTCTACCCTATTCTTAGGGTGCACATGCCTACCTTGCTGGTGTGTTGTAGGGACTGTGATATTAAGAGCCACCGTTTTTTGAGTTCTAACCTCGAACTAGATCTTGTGCTAAACATTTCACAACCTTATCTTACTTCTCTAAACTACATTTTGAGGTATTGTCTGGTGGCTTAGAGAGGTTCAGTGACTTGCCAGAAGCAGCATAGTCAATAGAATTCCATTAAGTGTGTCATGGATGCAATGTTATGACCAGCAATAAACAAAAATGCAATAGATAATGAAGGTATCAGAGTATCTGGTGGAAATTTTGTAAATGTATGTGTGTTTTTAGTGTAAAATATATTTCTTACAGTGGGCTGAGGTTAAAAATAAAAAATTCAAAGAATGCTGCTTTCAACAATGTCATGGGTAAAACACCCACCACCGAGTCTGGCATGAGTGGTTTGCACTGAGGGTCACTATTGGAGTGTAACCAATTGGACAGCACACATGGTAATGCTTGGTGGTCCTGGGCCCTGGGACCTCCAGTGTCCATGCTCGGCTGGTGCCATCACCAGGGACAGCTGGATTAGTAATTCTTATTACTATGACAATTATTTTTAAGGTCCTAAAAAACCATGGCCAGCCCTGATCCTCTGCTACTTGGTCCTCAGGCCAGTCTCTGCCCAGCCACCTCCATCTCAAGGCTAAAAAGCAGAATTGCTGAGAAGGTGGGCCCTGGAACCAAGTGGCCTGGGCCTGAAGCCTGGCTCTGCCACTTAGTAGCTCTGTGATCTTGGGCAAGTCACTCAGCCTCTCTGTGTTTCGGTGATCTCATTTGTAACATGAAGAATCTAAGGGGACCTAACTTGAAGGGTTATTGTGAGGATTACAGGAGGGACTGTATGGAAATGTTCTCAGAAAATGCCCAGCATGTCCTATGTGTCATGTAAATGTCAGCTGTTGTCCTAAAGGCCATGGGAAACCACAGTAAGCAGAGGAAGCTCCAACCCCCTGGAAGCCACTTGGACACTGGCAGTCAGGGAGGATTGCCTCTATCCCCTGCACTCTTGCCACCAACAGTGTGACCCCTTCACCCCCTGTTTACAAAGACACAGCCTCTTGCCCCACGTGCTGGCCCCTCCCCATCTTGCCCAATGGTGCTTTGTGGGTTTGTCTCCATTTCCTTTGGTTGAATGACTTCGAGGTGGAGGGGCTTCTCTTGGGCAACTGTGGAGCTTCCCCAATTAGTCCTCTCTGCTTGCTGGGGTCTTTGTCCCACCCTTTGGACCTCTTCATTGCTCAGAGCCTTCTCTTATCTCCAGAATCTTACAAGTCACTCTTTCTCCACATCCGTCAAGATAACCATGTACACATGTAGGCCTCTGGAGTTTGTAAAGTGCTCTCTCACACACTTTACTAGATGAGCTTCATAAAACTGATCTTGTTAGTTAGATGGGGCATATCACATCATTGTTTTTTAACAGATGAGGAATCACTGAGGCTCAGAGTAGTCAAGTGACTAGCCTAATTCACACAGTGAGGAAGCAGCAGAGTTGGGACCCCAGTCCAGCCTTTTTACTACCTAACAATAAAACCATGGCATCCATGCGTGTGACACCCATGTGTGCCAGGTTGTAAATGACATAATCTCAAATTATTTTCACGCAGCTAGCAGATTGTGGAACTAAGATTCAAACCTAGGTGTTTGGGTGCCAGATCCAGGGTGCATGCTCCTCTATCCCAGCTGCTCTGCACTGGGGTTCAAGTTGCATTTGCTCTAAATTGCTCAAATCCTATGATGTCACCCTGACTCTGTCAGCACCCAGCTGGGCTGGCTGCTAAGATGGCTTTGGATGTTGGCTTCTCCATCTTAGAGTGGATTTCCCACCACATGGCCTGACCTCCCAGCAAGGGGTATGATGACCATAAACTCCTTTGCCACACAGAAGTAATATGAGGCCAAACGTTAAAAACGCAATCTTGAAGGAAAAAGAGTCTGAAGGACACTCCCACACCAAGCCCAGTGTGCCAGGTTTGACTGCAGGTGTTGTGCTGGGTCACGCTAAGAGGCTGTGCTCTCTGTCACAGCATGTGCGTGGGCTGAGGGGACTTGTTAGTGGTTCCCACCTTCAAATACCTGTTTCCATGGAGCTGAGGAAGGCAAAGGTCTCTCCATTCTTATTTATTTTTATTCTTTTTACAACAGCTTTAATGAGATATAATTCACATGCTATAAAACTCACCCTTTTAAAGTATACACTTCAGTGGCTTTCAGTATAGTCGCAGAGTTGTGCAACCATCATCACAATCTCATTCCAGAACATTTTCATCACCTGCAAGAAGAAACCTCATACCTTAGTGGTTACTCTCCATTCCCTTCTCTCCCAGCCCCGGCAACCTGCTCCACTTTCTGTAGCTATAGATTGGCCTGTTCTGCACATTTCGTATAAGTGGGCTTATACAACATGTGGCCTTTTGTGGCTGACTTCTTTCATTTAGCAAGATATTTGCTCTCAAGGTTCATGCCTGTATTAGCATCAGTCATCACGTCATTCCTTTTTAATGTCAAATAATATTTCATTCTGTGGATATGCCATACTTTATTCAGTTCATAGACACTTGGATTGTTTCCTTTTTTTTGAGTTGGAGTCTCACTCTGTTGCCCAGGCTGGAGTGCAGTGACACGCTCACGGTCACTGCAGCCTCTACCTGTTGGGCTTAGGTGATCCTTCCACCTCAGCCTTCCAAGTAGCTGGAACTACAGGCATACATGACCATACCTGGCTTATTTATTTATTTATTTACTATAGAGACGAGGTTTCACCAAGTTGCCCAGGCAGTCTCGAACACCTGGGCTCAGGCAATCCTCTCACCTTGGCCTCCCAAAGTGCTGGGATTACAGGCCTGAGTCACTGTACCTGGCCAGTTGTTTCCATTTTTTGGCTATTATGAATAATGCCGCTATGAACATTCATATATATATACATTTTTTTTTTTAGTTGGAGTTTCACTCTGTCACCCAGACTGGAGTGCAGTTGCACCATCACAGCTTACTACAGCCTATGCCTCTCAGAGTGGGCTGAGGTAATCCTTCCAGTTAATTTTTAAAATTTTGTAGAGATGAGATCTCGCTGTGTTGCCTAGGCTGATCCTAAACTCCTGGGTTCAAGCGATCCTCTCACCTTGGCCTCCCGAAATGCTGGGATTATAGGTGTGAGCCACGAGCCCAACCTGAAGGCCTGATTCTAAATTTGACCCTTGCTGCTTAGAGGAAACCCACCATCACATTGGAAGGCAAATAGATCTAGATTTAAGCCTTGGCTCTGTCTCTTGCTGTCTGTGAGGGCTTGGGCTTGCAAACTTTGTTTCTGAGCCGCCATCTCTTTCTGTAAGAAGGAGATTAGACACCACATCACAGGGTTGTTGTCGAGGTGCAATAGCAAGCATGCAATAGGTGGTAGACACAATTATTAACACATGGAGAGATCCATTCATCCCACTCCTACTGGATGACTTCCTATTAAGTGCCGGTTCCTGTGAGACAAGGACAGTGAGGACCTTTCATGTCTACAGCTCACAGGTTTGGGGGAGCAGACCTCTAGACAAATCATTGTGCCCAGTGTGGCAAGTGCTATAAAAGAAGTGTTTACAGTTCTCGATGATTGGAGAGGAAAGGGTGTGGCAAGAAGGGGTAACAGAAGGAAGTGGCAATGGGAAGGGTAGGGTGGTGCTGGGGCAGGTGTGAGAGGGAGGCCCTTTTTCTGCAGAGTGGATGGGAGGCCAAGGATTTCTGGAGGGTGGGGCTTCTCTTGGCTATACCTCCCTGCCTACATCCAGGACCCAGAAATGGTCTGTCTCTACGGAGGCTGGAAGGAGGGCAGACCTTTGGCTTATAAATCCAGATAAAGGTTGACACCCCACCAGGGCACACACCCAGACCTCTGTGTATCCAAGGCCAGGTGGCCACAGGACCCTGTGAACTCCATGAAGAGTGAGTTTACAAGGGAAAAAGAGACATGCGGAATTAACTGGTTGGAGGAAGGAGGCAGATGGTGCAGAGAAAAGGCCTCAGAGCTGTTTTGTTTTTTTGGTTTTTTTTGAGTTGGAGTCTCACTCTGTCACCCAGACTGGAGTACAGTGGCCGCTCCTGGCCACCGCAGCCTCAACTTGCTGGGCTCCGGCGATCCTTCCGCCTCAGCCTTCCAGGTAACTGAAATTACAGGCACGTGCTCCCATGCCCGGCTGATTTTTTGACTTATTGTAGAGATGAGGTCTTGCTGCCCAGGAGGGTCTCGAACCCGCGGGCTCAGGCAATCCACTCACCTCAGCCTCCCAAAGGCGCGGGATTACAGGCTGAGCCACCGAGCCCAGCTAGGCCTCAGAGCTGTTACTCTTCCTAGTAGTGGCCTGTGATCTCTGGCAAGTCACAACTCCTCCCTCAATCCTCAGTTTAATCTGCAAAATGAGGACAAACACAACTCTCCTCACACAGTAAACATCAAGATGAAGTGCAACGGCATGGAAATGCTGTTGCAAAAGTGAAATGCTGTACACCTGCATGAAGGCTGATCATAGCTGGTGAATGGGTCAACATGACATGGTTTATCCATGCAGTGAAATATCACTCAGCAACAGAAGCGAATGAAACTTGGGTAGATGCTGCAACATGGATGAACCCTGAAGTATCAAGCCGAGTCAAAGCTGCCAGACACAAAAGACCACATATCTTAGGATGCTGTTGATACGGAATGTCCAGGGTAGGCAAGTCCATAGAGACAAGAAAGTAGATTAAGTGGCCACCTGGGGCTTAGGATCGGGGATTTGGGGGAAACCAAGTTTGACTGCTGGTCTGGAGTTTCCTTGGGGATGATGAAAATGTTCTGGAATTAGATAGTGGTCGCGGTTGCACAACTCTGTGAATCTACTAAAAACTACCGAATTATACATTTCAAATGGGACAAAGAAATGTATGGTATGTGGATGACATCCCAATAAAGCTGCTAAATAAACACAAGCATGCTTGTTCATTATTTCCCAGCACCCATCTGTGGTAAGACCACACGGAGCACACACATACAAAGAATTGTGTTGTTTAGCATGGGTGTTGGGCTTTCTTTCACATCTTTTCTCATCTCAATTTTTGTCAGCTTCTTTATTTGCGTATTCACCTTACAAACATTGATTGAGGGTCTTGCAAAGTGCTGGTTTCCATGCCAGGTACCAGGGATACAAGTGCAAAGCACTGGTCTGTCCTTAGGGAGATCATGGCCTCCTCTCTGAAGGCAGGCAGGCTGAAGGCTTGGCAATGCTATGACACAGTGAGCCCCGGAGGCCATGAATGCACTGAGGAGGACATCTGTGCCAGGTGGGAACATCCAGGGAGGCCTCCACAAGGAGTTATCACACTCAAAGCCTCAGCAGAAGGGAGGAAGTGTGGGTAGTAGGAAGACCAAGGTGGACCCTAGATGCACAATGTTGTGAATCGGGCACAGGAACTATCGTAGCAGATTCCTGGAATAATGTTTGTGGAGTGCATGCTAGAGAGAGGAGCCCTGAGTCAATCCCGGGAAGGAGGAGGACACAGAGCTGGTGTTCAGTGATCCTTTGCTGAGTGAATGGCATGAAATATGGGTACACAGGCCCTACCACCTGAGATACTGATTTAATTAAAATCCCCCTAGGTATTCTAACACCTGATGGAGCAGTGACTCTTCAGCAGAAGCACAGTATAGCTCCTGATTAAGCCCAGTACCCTGCACGCTTCAATATGAGGCAAACCACGTAGAAGGCAGGTTAACATGCAGATTTGGATTCAGTGTGTCTGAGCTGGGTCCTGAGACTGCTTTTCTTTTCTTTTCTTTTCTTTTCCCTTCCCTTCTCTTATCTTATCTTATCTTTTCTTTTCTTTTCGTAGAAGTTCACTCTGTCGTCCAGGCTGGAATGCAGTGGCACACGCACGGCCACTGCAGCCTCTTCCTGCTGGGCTCAGTCAATCCTTCCATCTCAGCCTTCCAAGTTGCTGGAATTGCAGATGCACGCCACCACACCTGGCTAATTTTTGTGATTTATTGTAGAGACAAGGTCTCGCCACGTTGCCCAGGCTGGTCTTGAACCCCTGTACTCAGGCAATCCTCCTGCCTCCACCTCCCAAAGTGTTGGGATTATAGGCGTGAGCCACTGCCCCTGGTATGAGACTGCATTTCTAACAGGCTCCCAGGTGAGGCCCTCCGCTGCAGTGCTGCTGGCCTGGGACCACACTATCTGCAGCAGACCCCTGCTCCTTCTGACCCTCCTGCCTTCCTGTCACTTCCCACCCGGACCCTGAGCTGCCCACTGTCCTGCACTGGCTGCATTTTTTCCCTTTGGGCTGTTCACCCAGTTTTTCCTGCCTGGAATGAGCTACTGCTCCCCCTTCACCTACACACCCTGCCCTTCCTTTCCCCTGCAGCGTCCTGCGCTGATGCTTTGCAGCCTTACCAGGCTGTCCTGTTAGGACCAGCACGAACATCTCCAGAGCAGAGACTGCACGTTACATATCACCGAATTCCAGCACTTGGCATGGGGTCTGGCAAACTATAAATTCTCAGGATATATTATAGGATGAAAAATGAACCTAGCAGAGGAGATAAGATAGGAAGAAGCTGGGCATGATGCTGCATGCCTGTAGTTGCAGCTACTCGGGAGGCTAAGGAGGGGAGGATTGCTTGAGCCCAGGAATTTGAGGCTGTGGTGAGTTGGAATCGTGCCACTGCACTCCAGCCTGGGTGACAAAGTGGAACCCCCCCCAAAAAAAAGAGCCAGGCTCAGTGGCTCAGCCTGTAATCCCACGCCTTTGGGAGGCTTAGGTGAGTGGATTGCCTGAGCCTGCGAGTTCGAGACCCACCTGGGCAGCGAGACCTCATC
>NW_007246403.1:109343-114581 GCF_000164805.1 Carlito syrichta | reverse complement strand
AAAAAAAAAAAAAAAAAGAAAAAAGAAAAAAAGGAAGGTGCATCATTATCATCATCATAATAACTAACATGACTTGGCACTTAGTATGTGCTGATCCTGTTGTTGGTTGTTGTTGATTATATTAAGTCATTTAATACATACAACAACTCACTTTTGTAGGCAGTGTCATCATCCCCATTTTATAAATGGGAAACTGAGGCACAAACAGGTTCAGTAAGTGGCTAAGTCTGAATTCTGGTCCAGGCAGCACCAGACAGACACATGACAAAAAACGGAAAGGTGCAGTCAGAGAGACATAAACATGCCATAGGACAAGCAGAGGGAGAAGTCACTTCCTGGTGGAGTGAACCTTGCCCATTCTACAAACTGACACAGTCTTGCCAATGCTTACTTTCTTCCTTTCTTTCTTTTTGAGTTGGGGTCTCACTGTGTTGCCCAGTCTGGAGTACAGTGGCACCACCACAGTTCACTGCAGCCTCAACCTCCTGGGCTCAGGAGAGACAGGGCTGTCCAAGAGGTTGGGGACAATTGCACCGGCCTGGCACACTGAGCTAGAAGTTGGGGCTTTACAAAGAAGGAACTGGAAAGGTTCTTGGGCAGGAGAGAGACAAGATGTACTCTGGACTCTTTGAGGGAGGGCTGTGTCTACCCAGATGATGTAGTAAGGAGAGAGGTTTTGAATTTTATAGAGCCAGACTCTCCAGTTTTAAATCCCAGCCTCACCCTCTATTAGCTGAATGACCTTGAGCAATTTACTTCCATTTTCTCTTTTGTAAAATCAGGAGAATAAAAGTAATTGGGAGTAATGGACCAATAATAATCATAGTGCTGTTGTTATTGGAATCAGACAGATTCAGTAACATCTTATGCAAATTACTTGACGTCTCTGGGTCTCAGTTTCCTCACCTGTGAAATGGGTGAGGAATAGTACTCATAGCAAAGGACCAATATGAGGATGTGCAGTCGGTCCTTATCATCAGCAGATTCCACGTCTGTGGGTTCAACCATCCTCAGACCAAGAATATTTGAAAATAAGACAATACAAAATAATACACATTTTAAAACAATACTATATAATTATTTACATAGATTTACTTTGTACAGTGTATTAGGTGTTGTAAACAATCTAGAGATGATTTAAAGTATGTGGAAGAATGTGTGTCAGTTATAAGCCAAGCATTGCTGTTTTATGTAAGAAACTCAAGCGTTTGAAGATTTTGTTATCTGTGGGGTGTCCTGAAACTGATCCCCCGTGGATAACAAGGGACGACTTTAATAAGGTAATATACCTGCAAAGTGCTCAGCATCGTTCCTGGTACATTAGAAGAGCTCAGTAAGTCTGTGCCAAGCTGATCTTATAGCTGGGTTTCAGGATGGTTAATCTCTGGATGCAGAATATGGGAATGGAAAAAGGCATGGGGGGAGGGCCCTGCTGGGAGCAGCTAAGGTCATGGTCTGGAGGGAGGGGGACAGGGTCAAGTGCCGGAGATAGGCCAGAGCTCAGGGGAGGAGAGGATGGCTGCTAGGATGGTGTGGAGGGATGATGGGTTCCTGGAGCCAGGGAAGAGGGAGGAGAAGGGAGGATCTGGGCGTGAGTCTGGTTGACAGAGAGAGGCTGGAAACCTGAGCAGAGCAGGAAGTCAGGTGTACAGACAGGTTTGGCAAGAACCAGGATGGTGGAGCCCAGCTAGACACTGCATGCTGCATCTGAAAAAAAAGCAGTTGAACAATAGGGAAACACGTCAAGAATCTTGAACTTGGGTAATAGAGCTATTGGTAACTTAGGTATTATTTAAAAAAATTTTTTTTCTAACTTTAAAAATGAACATGTATTATTTTGCATCTATATTTTAATTTGTATTATACCTTTCACATGTATTTATGTATTTATTTGAATCAGAATCTCACTCTGTTACCCAGGCTGGAGTGCAGTGCCATGCTCATGGTCACTGCAGCCTCAACCTACTGGGCCCAGGCAATCTTTCTGCCTCAGTCTTCCAAGTAGCTGGAATCACAGGCATGTGCCACCACGCACAGTTAATTCTTTTTATTTATTGTAGAGAAGAGATCTCGCCAAGTTGCCCAGGCTGGTCTTGAACTCCTGGATTCTGGCAATCCTCTCACCTCTACCTCCCAAAATGCTGGAATTACAGGCATGAGTCACTGTGTCTGGCACCTTTTACATTTATTTATTTTTATTTATTTTATTTATTTATTTATTTATTTATTTATTTTTTGAGTTGGAGTCTCACTCTGTCACCCAGACTGGAGTGCAGTGGCCGCTCCCGGCCACCGCAGCCTCGACCTGCTGGGCTCCGGCGATCCTTCCGCCTCAGCCTTCCAAGTAGCTGGAACTACAGGTGCGCGCTACCATGCCGGCTAATTTTTGATTTATTGTAGAGATGAGGTCTCGCTGTGTTGCCCAGGCGGGTCTCAAACCCGCGGGCTCAGGCAATCCACTCACCTCGGCCTCCCAAAGCGCTGGGATTACAGGCTGAGCCACCAAGCCCGGCTCACCTTTTACATATAAATTTGATTTATTTAAATAGATAATACATTTACTTGGGTCTAAACTTAGGAAATACCAAAGGGTTTTTTCAGTCAAAACTTCCACTTCTATCTCTATCTCCCAACTACCCAGTTCTTTTAAGAACAACCAACATAACTTACTTCCTGTATATCCTTCTAAAGATATTCTATGTCTAGTCTAAGATGTATTATTTTAGCAAAGAAAAAAAAAATCTGGGTGGGTTTTAAAACAAGACTGAAGGGCACAGGCAGCAAAAGAAAAGAAAATAGACAAAAGGGGCTTCATGAAATTAAAAATATTTTGCATCAAAAGACACTTTCAATAGAATAAAAAAGAACCCTCAGAATGGAAGAAAATATTTGCAAATTATATATCTGATAAGGGATTAATATCCTGAATATAAAGACAACTCCTACAATTCAACAACAACAAAAAAAATCCCAAACAACCTTATTCAAAAATGGGTAAAGGAATTGGCCGGGCGTGGTAGCTCACACCTATAATTCTAGCACTTTGGGAGGCTGAGATGAGAGCATTGCCTGAGCTCATGGGTTCGAAACCAACCTGGGCAATTTGGTGACACCTCATGTCTACAATAAATCAAAAAATTAGCCAGGTGTGGTAGCGCGTGCCAGCTACTTGGAAGATTGAGGCGGAAGGATCACCTGAGCCCAGCAGATCGAGGCTGTGGTGGCTGTGAGCATGCCACAGCACTCCAGCCTGGGTGACAGAGTAAGACTTCAACTCAAAAAAAAAAAAAACGATGCCAGGCTTGGTGGCTCAGCCTGTAATCCCGTGTCTTTGGGAGGCTGAGTGGATTGCCTGAGCCCGCGGGTTTGAGACCCGCCTGGGCAGCGACACCTCATCTCTACAAAAAGTCAGCCGGCCGTGGTAGTGCATGCCTGTAATTCCAGCTACTGGGAAGGCTGAGGCGGAAGGATCGCCGGAGCCCAGCAGGTCGAGGCTGCGGTGGCCAGGAGCGGCCACTGCACTCCAGTCTGGGCGACAGAGTGAGACTCCAACTCAAAAAAAAAAAAAAAAAAAAAAATGGGCAAAGGATTTGAATAGCCATCTCTCCAAGGAAGATATACAAATGGCCAGTAATACATGAAAAGATGCTCAACGTTGTTAATCATTAGGGAAATGCAAATCAAAATCACAACGAATTGCCACCTCACACTAGGTAACTACTAAAAAACCCAGAAAATAATGTTTGTGAGGAGGTAGAGATATTGGATCTTTTGTGCACTGTTGGTGGGAAAGGAAAATGATGCAGCCACTGTGGAAAACAGTATGGCTATGCCTCAAAAAATTGAAAATAAAATTACCATATGATGCAGCAATCCTACCTCTGGGTAGATATCTTTTTTTGAGTTGGGATTTCACTCCGTTGCCCAGGCTGAAGTGCAGTGGCACGCTCATGGCTGCCCCAGCATCGACCCGCTGGGCTCAGGCGATCCTTCCATCTCATCCTTCCAGGTAACTGGAACTACAGGCATGCACTACCTTGCCCAGCTAATTTTTCGATTTTATTGTAGAGATGAGGTCTTGCCAAGTTGCCCAGGCTGGTCTTGAACCTATGGGCTCAGGCAATCCTCTCACCTTGGCCTCCCAAAGTACTGGGATTATAGGCTTGAGCCACTGCTCTCAGCCCTGGGTATATATTTAACATAATTGAAAGCAGGTTCTCAGCCGGGCATGGTGGCTCATACCTGTAATCCCAACACTTTGGAAGGCCTAGGCGGAAGGATCAAGATGAGCCTGGGCAACATAGTGAGACCTCATCTCTACAAAAAAAAAAAAAAGTTAGCTGGGCATGGTGCTGTGCTCCTGTAGTCCCAGCAAATTGGGAAACCGAAGTGGAAGGATCACCTGAGCCCGGGAGATTGAGGCTGTGGTGAGCTGTGATCATGCTATTGCACTCCAGCCTAGATGACAGAGTGAGACCCTGACTCAGGAAAAAAAAATGATAGAAAGCAGGGTTTCGAAGAGATATCTGTACAGTCATATTCAATCCAATTGTCCACTGACAATGAATGGATAAGCAAAATGTGTTATATACATACAATGAAATGTTATTCAACCTTAAAAAGAAGGAAGTTTGGACATGTGCTACAACACAGATGAAACTTGAAGCCAGACTTGGTGGTTCACGCCTGTAATCCCAGCACTTTGGGAGGCTGAAGCAAGAGGATTGCCTGAACTCATGGGTTCGAGACCAGCCTGGGCAACCTGGAGAGACCTCTTCTGTACAATTAAAAAACAAAATAGCTGAGCATGATGGCTTGCGCCTGTAGTTCCAGCTACTTGAAAGGTTGAGGCGGAAGGATCACCTGAGCCCAGCAGGTCGAGGCTGCGGTGGCCGGGAGTGTGCCACTGCACTCCAGTCTGGGTGACTGAGTAAGACTCCGACTCAAAAAAACAAACAAACTTGAGGCCGGGCTCAGTGGCTCAACCTGTAATCCCAGCACTTTGGGAGGCCGAGGCGTGTGGATTGCCTGAGCCCAGGGGTTCGAGACCCGCCTGGGTAACCTCATCTCTACAATAAATTAAAAATTAGCCGGGTGTGGTAGCGGGTGCCTGTAGTTCCGGCTACTAGGAAGGCTGAGCCAGGAGGATCGCCTGAACTCAGCAGGTCGAGGCTGTGGTGGCTGGGAGCATGCCACTGCACTCCAGTCTGGGCGACAGAGTGAGACTCCAACTCAAAA
>NW_007246403.1:100079-109323 GCF_000164805.1 Carlito syrichta | reverse complement strand
GGGCTCGGTGGCTCAGCCTGTAATCCCAGTGCTTTGGGAGGCTGAGGTGACTGGATTGCCTGAGCCCGCGGGTTCGAGACCCACCTGGGCAAATTGGCGAGACCGCATCTCTACAATAAATCAAAAAATTAGCTGGGTGTGTTAGCACGCACCTGTATTTCCAGCTACTTGGAAGACTGAGGCGGAAGGATGGCCGGAGCCCAGCAGGTCGAGGCTGCGGTGGCAGCGGCCACTGCACTCCAGTCTGGGAGACAGAGTGAGACTCCAACTCAAAAAAAAAGAAGACATCGTGCAAAGTGAAATAAGGAAGTTACAAAGAGACAAATACTATATAATTCTACTCATATGAGGTACCTAGAGTTGTTAAACTCATAAGGACAGAAAGTAGCCAAGGGCTGAGGGCAGGAGAGAATGGGAAGTCTTTTACTTTTTTTTTTTTTTTTGAGTTGGGATTTTACTCTGTTGCCCAGGCTGGAATGCAGTGGCATGATCAGCATTTACCACAGTCTCAATCTCTTGGGCTCAGGTGATCCTTCCATCTCAGTCTCCCTAGTAGCTGGGACTACAGGTGTGTGCCACTGCATCCAGCTACTTTTTAAAAAAATTTTTTAAATTCTTTTGTAGAGACAGGATCTTGCTATGTTATCCAGGCTGATCTCAAACTACTGGACTCAAGGATAGTCCTGCCACAGACTCCCAGAGTGCTGGGATTACAGGCTCGAGCCACTGCACCTGGATGGGAAGTTGTTTAATGAATGGGTATACAGTTTCAGTTTTATAAGATGAAGAGTTTTGGAGATTAATAGTGGTGATGATTGCATAACATGAATGTACTTAATGCCACTGAAAACTACATTTAAAGATGACTAAAATGGAGAATCTGTTTTTGTTTTTTTACAGCATTTTAAATTTTTATTTATAGAGATAGAGATCTCACTATTTTGCCCAGGCTGGTCTCTTGGACTCAAGCAATCCTCCCACGTTAGCTTCCCAAAGTGCTGGGTTTACAGGTGTGAGCCACCATGCGTGGCCCTGCAATTTTTTTTTTTTTTTTTGAGTTGGAGTTTCACTCTATCACTCAGACTGGAGTGCAGTGGCATGCTCCCGGCCACCGCAGCCTGGACCTGTTGGGCTCCGGTGATCCTTCCGCCTCAGCCTTCCAAGTAGTTGGAACTACAGGCGTGCACTACCATGCCCAGCTAATTTTTGATTTATTGTAGAGACGAGGTCTTGCCAAGTTGCCCAGGTGGGTCTCAGACCTGCGGGCTCAGGCAATCCACTGGCCTCGGCCTCCCAAAATGCTGGGATTACAGGCTGAGCCACCGAGCCTGGCAGACCCGGCAATTTAAAAAAATTGAATAAAAATAAAAGTAAAAAAAGACTGAAGAACAGGATGAGGTTGGTGTTGGAGATAGGAGCATCGAAATCATTCATACGGATGTAATTGTTGAAAGTGGGTAAGTGAGACTGGGTGCAGTGGCTCATGCCTGTAATCCCAGCACTTTGGAAGGCCGAGGCGAGAGGATTGCCTGAGTCCAGGGGATCAAGACCAGCCTGGACAACTTGGAGGTATCTGAGATCCTGAAGGAAGACTGGTGTCTGGGAAGTCCAGGGATGGGAGGAAGGGAGAGTTGGCCAGAACTGTGGCCGCAGCGTCAGAAAGTGCTGGTTTGTTTTTAAGACATTGAAAGCATGTTTGTAGGCAGAGGAGCTACTAAGATGGTGAAGAGACAAATGATAAGCAGGATTAGGAAACCATAGAATACGGTATGATCTGATTTTATTTCTTTATGTTACTTGTAACTTAAAAAACATCTAGGCTGAAGCAAGAGGATTGCCTGAGCCCAGGGGTTCAAGACGATTCTGGGCAACATGGGGAGACCTCGTCTCTATAATAAATAAAAAAATTAGCCCGGTGTGGTGGCACGCACCTGTAGTTCTAGCTACTTGGAAGACTGAGGTAGAAGGATCACCTGAGCCCAGCAGGTTGAGGCTACGGTGACCATGAGCATGTCACTGTACTCCAGTCTGGGTGACAGAGTGAGACTATGATGCAAAAAGAACAAACAAACAAAAAAACCTCTGGCTGGACTCGGTGGCTCAGCCTGTAATCCCAGCACTTTAGGAAGATGAGTGGATTGCCTGAGAACGCAGGTTCGAGACCAGCCTGGGCAACTTGGCGAGACTTCATCTCCACAATAAATAAAAAAAATTGGCCAGGCGTGGTAGTGCGAGCCTGTAGTTCTAGTTACTTGGAAGGCTGAGGTGGAAGGATCGCCAGAGCCCAGCTGGTTGACACTGGGGTGGCCAAGAGTGTGCCACTGCACTCCAGCCTGGGTGACAGAGTGAGATTCCATCATACAGTATTTACTTTTTTGTGTCTAACACCTTTTACTCAACAGTATGTCTGTGAGATTCATCCATTAAAATAATAGCTTTGAGATAATCTCAGGCCACAAAGTCCACCCTTTTAAAGTATGTTATTCAGCAGACTTTTTGTCTCTATAGATTTCCTATTCTGGACATTTCATAGACATGGAACACATAATGTCTGGTCTTTTACGGCTAGCTCCTTTCACTTAGCGCAATTTTTTTTTTGAGTCAGAGTCTTACTCTATCACCGAGGCTGGAGTGCAGTGGCATGCTCATGGCCACCACAGCCTCGACCTTCTGGGCTCAGGTGATCCTTCCACCTCAACCTTCCAAGTAAGTGGAACCACAGACATGTGCCACCATGTCCGACTACTTTATTTATTGTAGAGACAAGGTCTCACCATGTTACTCAGGCTGGTCTCAAACCCCTGAGCTCAGACAGTTCTCTCGCTTCTGCCTCCCAAAGCCTGGGATTACAGGCTTGAGCCTCCATGCCTGACTAGTACAATGTTTTTAAGGGTCATCTCTGTTGTAGCAGGTATCAGGGCTTCGTTCTTTTTTTTTTTTGAGTTGGAGTCTCACTGTCGCCCAGACTGGAGTGCAGTGGCCGCTCCCGGCCACCGCAGCCTCGACCTGCTGGGCTCCAGCGATCCTTCCGCCTCAGCCTTCTAAGTAGCTGGAACTACAGGCGCGCGCTACCACACCCGGCTAATTTTTTGATTTATTGTAGAGATGAGGTCTCGCCAAGTTGCCCAGGCGGGTCTCGAACCCGCGGGCTCAGGCAATCCCCTCACCTCAGCCTCCCAAGACGCCGGATGACAGGCTGAGCCACCGAGCCCGGCTGCTTCGTCCTTTTTTATTGCTGAATAATATTCCATTGTATGGATATGCCACTTTTGGTTTATGCAATCATCAGTTCATGGACATTTGAGCCATTCGTGCTTTTTTTTTTTTTTTTTTTTACATGTGATCATAACTTGATCTTTTTTATTTCTGTCATAGTCCATTGTGTGAACATATCCCATTTGTCCAATTTGCTGTTGATAGACTTTGCTCCTCCTAGTCTTCAGCTGTTTTAAGCTGCTATGAGCATTTCTATATATGCCTTTGGCAGACCTAAGCCCTTGTTTTTGTGGGGTATATACTGAGAGTGGGATTTCTGGGTCACAGGGTATACATGCATATTCAACTCTCGGAGATTCAGCCAAACACTTTGTCAAAGTGGTTGTAGAAATTTACACTCCCACAATCAGTGTATTAGAGTTCCAGCTACTCTTCTTTCTTGCCAACTCTTGATATTTTCATGTTAGCCACCCTGATGGGGGAATGGTGCTACCTCATCATGGTTTCTATTTGCATTTTGTGATTACTAATGATGCTGAGCACTTTCTCATATGCTTACATGCTAATCGGTTATCCTGTTTAATGTAGTGCCCATTCAAATCTTTTGCTCATTAAAAAAGTTGGACCACGTGTCTTTTTTCTTTTCTTTTCTTTTTTATTGAGACGAGATCTCGCTATAGTGCCCAGGTTGGTCTTGAACTCCTGAGCTCAAGCAATCTTCTCACCTCAGCCTTCCAAAGTTCTGAGATCACAGGAGTGAGCCACCATACCTGGCTGGCTGCATGTCTTTTTCTTAACATAGATGATCTTGGTAAATTCTGGGTACATACCTTTTGTTATATATATGCATTGTAAATATTTTCTCTTAGTCTGTGGTTTGATTTTTGTCTCTCAAATGTCTTTTGATGAGTAGAAATTATTAATTTAAATTGAAGTTCAATTTATTAATAATTTCTTGTGGCTTATACTTTTTTGCATCTAGTTTAAGAATTTTTTTCCACTGTGCATAGTGGCTTATGCCTGTAATCCCAGCACTTTGGAAGACGGAGAAGAGAGGATTGCCTGAGTCCAGGGGTTCGAGACCAGCCTGGTAACTTGGCAAGAAAAAAAAAAGTACAGAAATGTTCATAGCAGCTTAAAACAGCTGAAAACTAGGAGGAGCAAAGTCTATCAACAGAGCAAAGTCTATTCCAACAGTGGAATTTTGTTTCACTGGGCATAGTGGCTCACGCCTGTAATTCCAGCACTTTGGAAGGCAGAGGAGAGAGGATTACTTGAGCCCAGGGGTTCGAGACCAGCCTGGCAACTTGGCAAGAAAAAATAAAAATTAGCTGGACATGGTGGCACACGTCTGTGGTTCCAGCTACTTGGGAGGCTGAGGCAGAAGGCTCACTTGAGCTCAGCAGGTCAAGGCTGCAGTGGCCATGAGCATGCCACTGTATTCCAGCCTGGGTGACAGTGTGAGACTCCGACTCAAAAAAAAAAAAAAAGAAAGAAAGGACTATCTTTTCCCCTCTAATTTGCAGTGATACTTTTGTAATAAATCAGGTTATTATATATATGTAGATCTCTCCATTTTATTTTATTTTTCATTGTTATTGTTATTTTCTTGAGTCAATGTCTCCCTCTATTACTCAAGCTGGAGCGCAGTGGCATGATCATAGCTCACCACTGCCTTAAATTCTCCTGCCTCAGCCTCCCAAATAGTTGGGAGTACAGGCGTGTGCCACCACACCAACTGGCTAATTTTTAAACTTTTTGTAGAGATGAGGTCTTATTATGTTGCCCAGGATGGTCTTAAATTTCTGGACTCAAACAATCCTCCTGCCTTGGCCTCTCAAAGTGCTGGAATTACAGATGTGGACCACCACGCCTGGCTAATTTTATTTTTTAAGTATGTGTGTATGCATACACTCTTATGTGTGTATAAAGATTTAAAGGAAATAATGAAGTTTGTTAATAGTTGGTATGTTGGGGTGGCAAGGTTGTGAGTTATTTTTTTTCCTTTCTCTTTTGTATTTTCTGCACCAAACATATTATTTGTTAATAGTTGGTATGTTGGAGTGGCAAGGTTGTGAGTGAATTTTGTCCCTTTCTCTTTTGTATATTCTGCACCAAACATTATTTTAATACTCAGATGGAATGATGATTTTAATACTCAGATGAAATGTTCTTCTAAAATAGTCTGGGAGTAGAAATTATTATTATTATTATTATTTTGAGCTGGAGTCTTACTCTGTCGCCCAGACTGGAGTGCAGTGGCCACTCCCGGCCACCGCAGCCTCAACCTGCTGGGCTCCGGCGATCCTTCCGCCTCAGCCTTCCAAGTAGCTGGAACTACAAGCGCGCGCTACCATGCCCGGCTAATTTTTTGATTTATTATAGAGATGAGGTCTCGCCAAGTTCCCACGGGCTCAGGCAATCCACTCACTTCGGCCTCCCAAAGCATGGGATTACAGGCTGAGCCACCAAGTCTGGCCTTGGGAGTAGAAATTATAAAGGGTGCAGGCTCTTGGAGAACAGAGGCAGGATTATGTTTATGGCAAGTAGGAGGGGACCTTAGTTAAGGGACACATATAGGCTAGGGATTGGTGGGAGAGAATTCAGGGTTTGGCTAACAGTGATCTTAGTTACCTGTGGAGAGGGCAGTGCTCGGAGACTGAGGGGCAGGAGGAAAGTAGAAATGCTGGGTACCAATAAGCCCTGTTGTAAGCGCACAGGGCTTAGTGGTTTATAAGACACTTTGAGGTACATGGTCTCCTGTGTTTCTCCCAGTAGTCCCGTGGGCTGGACAAGTCCCAGTGATTATGCCAATTTTTTTTTTTTTAGTTGGGGGTTTCACTCTGTCACTCAGGCTGGAGTGCAGTGGCATGATCACAGCTCACCACAGCCTCAACCTTCTGGGCTCAGGCGATCCTTCTGCCTGAAAATCCTGACAGCTGGGACTACAGGTGTGCACTACCACACTCAGCTATTTTTATTTATTTATTTTTTTCGTAGAGACGAGGTTTTGCTATGTTGCCCAGGCTGGTGTTGCCCAGGCTGGTCTCGAACTCCTGGACTTAACCAATTCTCCGACCTCGGTCTCCCAATGTGCTAGGATTACAGGCCTAAGTCATCGCACCCAGCTATTACACCCATTTTGGAGAAAGGAAACAGAAGTTCTCTGAGTCCTGCTCAAACATTCACTAAAGGCCATTTTATGTCAGGCCTTGTGCTAGTTCTGGATCCACAGAGATAAATAAGACTCAGGTCCTGACTGCTCTCAGGCATCTTCTTGCCTGGGCAGGGACTACGGAAAATAAGTGAACAATTAAAATCTAGTGTGTAAATATGATGAGAGAAATGGATGCAAGATTATGTGGGAGAACAGAGGAGGGGTATCCAACCAGCAGAGGGTCAGGGAAGATATCCTGGAAGTGGTGACATAGAAATGAGTCTCTTTTTTTCTTTTTTGTAAATATTATGCATGTTAAAGATACAGATAAGCCAAAGAAAAAAATCAGTCATAATCCTTCTGCCAAGACATAGCTCCTGTTTACACTTTGACATAATGCCTTTTAAACTTCATTTTCTCTCTCTCAGACACACACACACACACACACACACACACACACACACACACACACACACACACATACACACTGCATAAAAATAAATGAAATTCTGCTATAATAGCATTCTGTGATTTGCTCTTCCTTACTTGGTATATTTTCAGTCAGTAAACACAACTCTACATAACATTATTAATGAATTTCTGGGTAGTTTTCTTTTTTGATGGGGGCTAGGTCTCCCTCTGTTGCCCAGGCTGGAGTACAGTGGCATGTTCATGGCTCACCGCAGCCTTGACTTCCTGGGCTCAGGTAATCCTCCTTCCTCCCACCCAAGCCTCTCAAGTAGCTGGGAGTACAGACACACACCACCACACCCGGCTTGTTTTTTGATTTTTTTGTAGAGGTAAGGTCTGATTTGGAATTCCTGGGCTCAAGCAATCCCCCCTTCTTGGTCTTCCAAAGTGTTAGGATTATAGGTGTGAGTCACTGTGCCCAGTCTTGTATCTTTCTTTCTTTTTTTTGAGTTGGAGTCTCACTTTGTTGTCCAGGCTGGGGTGCAGTAGCACACCTATGGCCTTCCCAGCGTCGACCTGCTGGGCTCCGGAGATCCTTTCACCTCAGCCTTCCAGGTAACCGGAACTACAGGCACGCGCTATTATGCCTGGCTAATTTTTGATTTATTGTAGAGATGCAGTCTCACCAAATTGCCCGGGCTAGTCTCAAACCCGTGGTCTCGGGCAATCCACCTGCCTCGGCCTCCCAAAGTTCTGGGTTTACAGGCTGAGCCACCGAGCCTGGCCAGTCTTGTATTTTTCAACATATAGATATATTAAAGTTTATTCCATGAATCTCTTATATTATAAATTTAAGTAGCTTCTAGTATTTAGTGACTATAACCAATGTTGCAAAGAACTTTGAAGCTCATGTCTATATACTTTTCCAATTATTTTTTTATAATTCTTAGAATTGATCAATTTTCTTTCCCAACTGTATCTATAAAATTGGCCAAAATTGGGGCATTTTTGTTCTTTTTAATTTTTTTGATTTTGATAGGTTAACAATAGCATTCCATGTTGTTTTGTCTGCATTTCTGATGACCCATTTTTAAATAATCATTGATCATTTATCATTCTTCTTTTTATATTTTCTATTCCTGTTTTTGGCCATTTTTATTTTGGGGTATTTGGTATCTTTTTTATTAATTGGGAAGAGATTTGTATATATCATTGATAGTAATTATTTATCACAGAGTTGCCAAAATTTTTTTTTCCAGCTTTCTTTTTGCCTTTAGTGCATCAATTTTTTCTGAAGTTCACTTGGAAGAATCGTCATGAAACTTTCATGGTTTAATCATGAAAGCAAGAACATTCCAATAGGAAAGAGTAATGAGAAATTTGTCCTCATAGACGTAAAATGTATTATAAATGTATCATCATTAAAGCTTTGTGGACTTGGCACAGATACACACAGAAAGATCAATGGATACAACTCAAAAACAGATTCAAGTATACATGCACAAGTATATATAGAAGTACATATATTATATATGTTCCTTTATATACTTGAATATATATACTATACTCCTACATATACTTGAGTGTGTGTATGTAAGTGTGTGTGTGTGTGTGTGTGTGTGTGTGTGTGTATTTTATATAAATATAAAATCAGTGGAGAAAGTAGTAGTGTTTGGACAAGAGGCCATTACAAACATTATGTCAGAGTTCTTCCTCACTCCAAAATCAAAAATTTTAGATGGATTAAAAGATAAACGTAACAAATTTTTAAAACTGAAAAAAGGATTATGTGGGTTAATGATGTGGAGGTAAACAGGTAAAGAGAGGCTTGGAAGGGCAATACAAGCAGAGAGAACCTCCGGAGCAAAGGTTTGGAGGCTGGAAGACAGCAGAGTGCCTAGAGACAGGATCAAGAATCGAACTCAAGACGCCCACAATGGAATCCAGGGCTGAGTCCATGCCCGCCCCCACAGGTCATCATAATTATGTAAAATTCACTTTTCCCATATATGGTACTTAATATCTGTTCTGGTAGGATGACATGAGATAGGAAAACACAGCTCGTGGGGCGGGGTGTCAGAGTCAAGACCTACCCATTTTGCTCCCGCCCGGCCTCGCCCTGGCCTAGGCAATGCACCAAAATCCCCGCCCTCCGTTCCCCGAGCCGCTGCCTTTTGATTGGACTTCTTCTATGTCAATCCTTACCCCAGAACCTGGCTGTCCGTTGGGCCCGCCCTGGGGGGCGGGGCTCCCGCCTAGGAAGCTCGGGGGAAGGTGGAGCCAGTGGAGGTGGGGGCGAAAGAGGAGGAGGAACCCCCGCCTCTCTGGCCGCAGAGGCTCCGCCCACCCTCTTTCCACAGGCCAAGGTATCTGCCCTTCAGAATTAGACGAGGGCTGGAGTGGTTGAGGCAGGGATAGGGGCGGGCCTTCCTACAGGCTCCGCCCCGGAGCCGGCGCCGG
>NW_007246403.1:66428-99317 GCF_000164805.1 Carlito syrichta | reverse complement strand
CGAGGCCTCGGGAACCCAGGACGGCTCCAGGACCGGGCGCTCCCAGGACACCACCCGCCCCCGCCGGGCGCATTCCCGGGACGGGGCACCCGGGGCCGACCCCCCCCTTCTGCGCCGGGGCACGCGCCCGCCCTCGCCTCGCCTGGACCCAGCCCGACTTGGGTAAACTTTTTAACCCCTTCCGGGGAACCCCGGTCTCGGGGACCCAGCGAGCGCGTGGGGGGTGCGGTGGGGCCTCGGAGCCGCGGCTCCTTTGGAAGCTTCCAGGCGTTTTGGGACCGGAGGTAGCGGGCAGCGGGGACCGCTTGGCAGCTGTCAGGGCGTCCGTCCTCCTGAGTCAGATCGGACGGTCCTGCCGCAGCCCGTGCGCTCGGCTGGGCTCGGCTTCCGCCCTCTGCCGCCCACTTCCTCATTCACCCGCTGCCGGCCGTGGGCCAGGAGGGGCCGGAGGGCGCGGGTGGTGCGGGGAAGGGGGTCCCTCCTGCCTCCCCGCCCCCACCCAGCCCTCGACCTCTGACTCGGCTGTCTGGGAGGAAGGCCGGGTTGCCGGCAGCCGTCGGGCCGCCCAAGCGTGCACCTGATTCCACCGCACCCGGGGCCGCCCCGCCTGGGCGGGGCGCGGGGGCAGCTGGCCCTGCCTCTAGGAACAGGCCCGGGCTATTGCATCTTAACCATTTGAGCCAGATCCGGGGCTTTCTGCACCGCCCCCCCCCCAGCTGCCCTGTTGAGGGGTCCTCACCCCATCGTGTCCCGGGGCCATGCCCAGGGCGGAACTGCAGCCTCCCAGCCCCGCTGTTTCAAACTGAGACGGAGTACCCCCCAGGACTAGCTTGCTGGCCGTCCTGAGGTGGGGGCACGGTGAGCGCCAGGGCTGCTGCTGTGGCCCCACCCAGCCAGTGTCGGGGAAGGTTCCTTGGGAAGTCCCATCCTGGAGACCGGCGGCATTCTCCACTGGGCAACTGAGAGGCCCAGCCACTTCTCGGTTCACTGCGCCCTTTTCTGGGTTTAATAGGATTTCAAAGTAACTGTTGAGTAACTGTTGAAGGGGAAGAGAGACTCAGCTCTTCTCTGTGCACTGCTCCGCTGTGGTCATTCTGACTCGCTGTCTGGGCTGGGCCTGATAACCACACCTGATGGCTTAGTATTCCCTTTTTGGTAAGAAGGGAGGCCTGCTGAGACAATCACTCAATTAATATCAGCCAACTTATACACAAGGCTGCTCTGGGTGGGGGCAGGGTACACAGATGTGTAATTGAGCAAATATTTAACTGACTTCTCTGTGCCAGGGACTCTGCCAGGTGGTAGGGGGTGGGAGGTTGAGTAAGACCTGGCCCCTGCCCATGGGCCCCGAAGGGAGAGCAGAGACAAATCTGTAGATGACTCTAACTGGAGGTGGAGATGACAGGGACCCCAGAAAGGTACTGTGAGTCATAGAGGGTGGGAGAAGGGAGCCAAACTGCCCTGTGAAGTCCCCAGCCCTGGCCTCTGCCCTTAGGGAGTTTTCAGTTCTCCAGGGGAAATAGTGGCAGAATGACTGAAACACAAAGGCAGCCTGTGATGTGTGTCCAAGCATGCCATAGACAAAGGACTCCAGGAATTTCAAGGCTGAGAGGGGCCACTTGTGTCTGGGGCCAGGAGGGAAGCTACCATGAGGAAGGAGTGCGTTGCAGGTTTGGCAAACTGAGGCAAGCATGCAGTGTCTGAAGGTGAGGAGTCATTTAGTGGATAATTGGGGAGTAATTAAAAATGACAAGAGATTGCTCAGTGTAATTTGAGAGCCAGTGTGCCCCTAGACGACTGTGGGATGACACCAGGGAGCTTCGCTCTTCATACTCAGCCAGTCCTGGCAGTGCGGGTGAGCAGAGCCAGGTGCCTGGTCCGGGCATTGACAGGTTCCCTTTGGGGAGTTATCCAGCCATGGGAGAAGGGCAGGCGAGAGGCGCTTACTATGGGGTTGGGTACTGCTTGTCTGAAAGGCCCAGGAGGGTGGAGAGAGAAGGGTCGGGCCCTGGCTTTCTTGCTTTTATTTTTAAACTTTTTAACCTAAAGGGTTAGAGATAAGGCAGCCTCTCTCTTGTAGCATGAAGGACGCATGTTAATCACAGCCTGCCTTTTGCCTGTTCTTGCTTCAGAAAAAAAAAAAAAACAAGGATCTGTTAGCTGTTTAGAAGAAGAAAAGCATACTCAAAAAATGCAGCCTTGTTGTGTAGCCTGGTAGGGTATTGCTAGAAACCAGACTTGCTGTGCTTTCTTCACTTCCTCTTCCAGCTAATCCTTCAATAAAGTACTTAAGACTGCCCTTACCAGCTTGACATCTTTATTTCAAAAGGAGAGGAGGGGTTGGTTGTTGTTTTCCTCTGAGGCTGGCCCTACCCTTCTTCTGGTTGGGGGAGAAAGAAAAACCCAAAGCAAAGGGAAAAAAAAATCCATGCCTTGACAGCTTCCTCCCAAGCATCATGTTCCAAAAATATTTAGAATAACAAAATCTGTGTGTCTTCTTAATTAAACAAACGTCCTAATTTACTGAGCATAAAACAGCATCTCTGCCCGCTGGGGCAGGAAGTGCATTTTCCCTTTGTGCAGCCCCAGAGAGTCACTGCCTCTCAGCCTTAACCCTTGGTGCGCCAAGCCCCTGGGCTCCAGTCCTCTGGTGGCACCAGAATGGAGCCTCTGGGCAGCAGAGCTCCTGCGGCTTAAAGAATCCCATCATTAGAGCTGGGAAGAGTGGGGTGGTGGAAGGAATGTGAGCTTCGGAGATAGGCAGAGTTCAAATTCTGATCCTGCCACTTGCTGGTTTTGTACCCAGGGAATCATATAACTCCCCCGAGCCTCAATTTCCTCATCTGTAATATGGGAATCATGGCACTACCTTGCAGGATTAGATGTGTTTTATGTGTGTATGCATATATGTATATATATGTGATCAACCTTAACTCCCCGGGCTATCAGATGAGGGGTGGGGGGGTGGTCCCTAGCACAGTGTGCTTTCTCTTCTAAGAAGGTATCTGTATACTGTGCTTGTGGACTGTGAAGCCCAAGTGGTAAAGATGCATGTGGTTATGAGGCCTTCTGCCGATGCCTTGGATGCACTTGGTAGTGAACTTGTGCTGAGTAACCTCTTCACAGGGTCCTGGCCCAGGCAGAAGGTGTGCAGATTAACTGGTTTTTGTTCTAGAACATGGTTTCTGTGGTCTAGGAAATAGCCAGGAGTGTTGTGAGAAGAACACTGGACTTGCGGGACTGGAGACGTGGCTCCTAGCTCTAGCTCTGGTCAAGGGAGGGTTTGATTTTGCTAGAAATTGCACGCTGCAAAGACATCATACCAGTTATGTGCCCCCCCCAATGACCATCAGGAGTGCCTGGGAAACAGAAGCATTCAGCAACTTAAATTTCTCCATAATGTCCCTGTATCCTAGGCACTTATCGACAGCAGTGTCTATTGTACAGTTCTCTTTTTAGAATGTAGTTCTGCAATGTCTGTCACAGTATGGTCCTGACTGTGTTTTAGGAATTTACCCCACAAATAAACTCAAATGTGTAAAAGAAGATGTTTGAGACTATCCATTGCAGCATTGTCACAGAAAATGACAAGAAAAGAAGCTAACTTGCCGCTAAAAAGGTCAAGTAAATTATGGTACAGCTATACAGTGGAAACCCTTGAGGCCCTCGAAAAATGAGGCCAATCTATATGTACTGATAGGGCTTGCTCTCCAAGCTGTGTTGCAAGTGGGACGAAAACAGATGCAAAGTTGTGTGTACGTGCTTCCTTTTGTGTGAAACGTGGCATATCACCTCTGCTTCTGTGCGTGCAATTTTTCCGAAAAGAGTCTGAGACCCTGGTTATCGTGGTCATCTTATAAGGGCCCATACAGTACGAGTAAGGGGGGTGAGTGTTCCTTTTAACTAAAAACCCTTTTATATGTATTGTCCTGAAAAGTCAACAATTCATGTATTTCTTATTTTTCTTAACTAAAAATAAGAGGGCCAGCTGACCAGCCTTGAAGGTCTCAGCTGTAAAGTGCATCTCCTTAGATTCTAACTTCATGTTATGTGTCTACCATGTGTCAGGAAGGAGGAAGGATCTTCTAAGGGGACTGACTTGCTCTTTGTGCTTGGAACCCTTGGGTCCTGTTTTCTCCATTACATCACATTATCAGAAGAGTAACCCCTAAAAAAAAGTCTCCTCTCATCTACTTCCTTGTATTCTGGGAAATGGTAGATGACTGCTATACTAGGGGAGAAAGCCTGTATGTGCATCTGGAAGGGATTTGGGGATTCCCTTTTGCCAGGTTTCCCACAACTTACCTGGCTCCAGATCATAAGCTGTCCTGTCCCCGGGAGCCACCCCAGGCCCTCATGCTCTTGACCCTCTTCTTTTTTAACTTGGGGTCATTGCAACTGCTAGCCTGCCCCTTCCCACCATGTCCCCAGTTGTCCCTTAGAACTGTGGTTTTTATGTATTAGCAATAGTGAAAAAGCCTCAAATTTTGACAAAGTGTGAGCAAAGGGGCATTTTGAATTAGAAAGCCCTGACCCCCTTCTCAAGGAAGGACATCCTTGGCCTTGAATGACGTGGGTTCTGCAGAAGCTGCCAGCTCTTGCTATTGCTCAGTTGACTCTTGTATTGAGTGAAATCTGGAAGACCCCATCAGAGTCTGAATCCCTGCAAAATAGCCTTGGGGCCTTCGGGGGGGAATGGCTTGAGTCACATATGATCACACACAGTGAGCCTGGCTCTAAAATGGGCCTGCCACCTCATGGGAGGGCAGCTTGTATCTGTACTTTTCTCCCATGCTTAGACAGCATCAGATATTTGGGAGGCACAAGGGCAGCTGCCCACTTGGGTCTGATGTGGGTCTCTTTAAAAGTAACCTAGGCAGGCTTCTGCTGGAATTATCAGGTCCCCATTCCCACGACTAGTTTCCCAAGCCTGCGATGATTCAGCACCCGGGCAGATGGGCCCAGAGCAGGCCCTTGGCTGGCCTTCGGCTGAGGTCCAGGCCAGTTGGGGCCCTTGAGCAGCTGTCTTAATCTCTCACCCAGGACCCTCCTGCTGGGGCTGGGAGGAGCCTTGAGGAACCTTCCGGAAGGGTGTGGCTTCCTGCCACTGCAGGTTGGGCTGAGGCCTGTAGGGAGGTTGAAGATGGCTGATTTCTCCCACTTTGAGTCACTTCTTGGTGCTTCTCAGAGGACCTTAAGGTCCTTAATGGTGTGTCCTAGAGGAAAAAGGGGGTTTCTCAGGCAGGCCACTCTTCAGCCTCATGGGTCAGCATGATGCCTGTGTTCTCTAAGCTAACCTTTCTTTAGAAGTTATCACTGATCAAAAGGATATTTACATTTTGAAGACTCAAGTCTTAGGTTTTCCTTTTTCTTTCATTTTAACTCTATTAGAAATGATGCTTGCTTAAAAGAAAAAGCAACAACAAAAACCCTCCCTTACTAAGTTTACTTGGAGTTACATAGTGTCTGAGCTGGAAGGGATCTTGGGGATAATTAAAAAACATTTTGTGTTTTATTATTATCATTTTTATTCCAATAGCTTCGGGGGTACAAATGGTTTTTGGTTACATGGTTCATTGTTTAGTGGCAGAAAAGTCTGGGGATTTTTTTTTTCTTTCTCCCAATTAGAGAAGGAGCGATTTGCCCAAGCTCATCCTGTGAGTCTGTAGAAAACTTTGGCCCATGGTTTCCCTCATCCTAGTGCCTTTCTCTCCAGATCAGGCTTCCTTTAAAGTGTTTTTAGGCAGCTACCTCCCTTTCTTAGCCTTTGTGTGCCGTTTAGGCCAAGCAACACGCACTTGGCTCCTTTAATCTTTTCTCCCGTCTATTCTTCTACAGTCCTCTAGTCTTCTTCTCTTTTGTGGGGGCACTAGGGTTAAGGAATGGGGTGGGAAGCGTTTTGGGTTTCTCTGAACTTCTTCCAGTTGAATGGGGCCACTTGGGCTGAAAGTTCCCACAGCTCAAAAAAAATCAATATTTCCCATGGGGTGGTGCCAGGCAGCAGGGTGGGCCATCGGAAAGCTGCCATGGCTGTCCTGTGTCTTCCACCAGTCCTGACTTCTAGTGACCTTGTCTCAGTCAGTGTCTTGGGTGCTCAGTTTGTTGCATTTTCAATATAAAACTCAGGGGGAAAGGAACAAAGCAAGGCTTTAGGATCAGGCAGAGCAGGAACCAGACTCTGCCTTCTCTCCAGCTTTTGACCCTAGTTTCTCCAGCTGCGACATGGAGTTGCCTGCCTTCTTAGGATGGTAAATGTGTATAAAATGGGCTAGTTCTCCTTTTCCTCCTTCATATTGTCACCAACATCATCTGTTCTCAGGTGTTAGGAAATAACACGTTCAAGTTTAAAGATTGTATATTTGTCCAACAAGCCTGTCCCTTGATAACAAGGTATGGTGACTAAGATGATTGCAGAACCTGCTGGAACACGCCTGGCGTTGATCCTGAGGTTTCTGAGGCCTGCCAGTTTTGCCGCTTTTTCTCCATGCAGTACAGTTTAGCCTATTACGCTGATCTGAGCTGTTTTAATTTTTTCTTTCTTTCTTTCTTTCTTTTTGAGTTGGAGTCTCACTCTGTTGCCCAGACTGGAGTGCAGTGGCCACTCCCGGCCACCACAGCCTCGACCTGCTGGGCTCTGGCGATCCTTCCGCCTCAGCTTTCCAAGTAGCTGGAATTACAGGCATGCGCTACCACGCCTGGCTGATTTTTTGATTTATTGTAGATTTGAGGTCTCACTGCCAAGGTGGGTCTCGAACCCGTGGGCTCAGGCAATCCACTCACTTCAGCCTCCCAAAGGCGCGGGATTACAGGCTGAGCCACCAAGCCCCGCTGTTTTTTTTTTTAAAGTCGGCGGTCTTACTGTCGCACAGGCTGGAGTGTAGTGGCATGATTACGGCCCACCGTAGCCTCGACCTCCTGGGCTCAGGCGGTCCTCCTACCTCAACCTCTTGCATAGCTGGTGCTGCAGGCACATGCCACTACTCTGCTAATTTTTAAATTTTTTTGTAGGGATAAAGTCTTGCTGTGTGGCCCAGGCTGGTCTCGAACTCCAGGGCTCAGGCAGTCCTCCCGCCTCAGCCTTCCCAAAGTGCTGGGATTACTAGCGTGAGCCACTGAGCCTGGCCTAAGTTTTTTAAAATTTATTTAAGGTTGTTGTAAAGCAGTAGAGGCACCTTTATTTAGAGCGTCTGTGTTCAGACCCACTGTGTTTCCTGTGTTTTACATTAGATCACTGGGCTGGAGAAGGCAGCTTCCTGTCTGATAAACATACAGAATGAGGCATTTGGAACAGTTTGGGTGACTTAATTTAACTGGGCTGGAAAGGGGAAGAAAGTTTAGAACTTGCTGGCCTGCACAGACAAGGAGGTCCAGGCGGGGTCTTCTTTCATTCTCTCTCCCCCAACCTCCCCCATTCCCTCCCACCCCCCACTGGAGCCCAGGTTTTGGTGCAGAGTTAGCCTCTAGTTCTTGTTGTGTTTAGGGGTTTGGGTCTCACTGGTGTTTTTGCTTCTGTGTCTCTAATGGAGAGGCCCAGGTAGCCAAAAGCTTTTGAATGCTATTTAATGATCCTCCATTTCACAGAACATTGATGGGGGGTACTTGTTTGGGGATCTCTGGGGTGAGAAATGTGATGGTAGGGAGGCATTCTAAAGTTTTTATTTTTATATTTAAGAGTCAAATATTGGATATAAGGAAATTGTCCTCTAATTTCTTTACAAGTCAGTCAACAGAGATTCCTTAAGCTCGGCCTGCACTGTGCTGGGCTTGGTGGGCTTCAATGGGGATAGAGGGCTGACAGGCTGTCCCTGTCACCAAGGAGCCTAACCCACCGATGGGGAGTCAGGATGCTGAGAGAGAGAGTTGGACGTGAGGCATGCCTGTGACACCCTGGGTTGCTGGAGACCTTGAGCACCTTAAACCAGGATTGCTGGGAGGAAGAGAGAAGCCAGGAAGACGGGTGAGAAAGGAAGAAAGAGCTCTGGCCTGGGAGTCGAGTCTCAGCTCTGCTAATAATAATAGTCTTAATAATAACAACAACAACAACAGTATTTTATTGAACATTGTATGTGTGAGGCACTATGCTAGTGCTTTTACATGGATTATCTGATTTAATTCTTCCCTTGTTCCCATGAGGTGGGAAATTATCCCCATTTTGCAGATGAGGGTACTGTGCAGGGATTCAAACTTCCTGACCCTTGTGGCCTTATAGACAGCCTTCGGTCCTGGATGTACATTTCCTCACTTGGCAGTGAGGGTTTGGATTGGTCCCTGAGGCCCCCTCACTAGTGGCTGGGAATTCATTCAGTGAGCAGAGCGGTGGGCCGCAGCGGAATGGGACCTCAGTAGCAGTTGGCTACTCTGGGCAGCGTTGCCAGTTCAGTCGTGTTGCCTTGACAACTGCCTTCACCTTTAACCCCAACTGGCCATTTTTCAAATGAATGTGATTAGTCCTAAGGGAGAGCAGGTGAAAAGACCCTGGCCACCAGTGTGAATCCAGGCCCTGCTGTGCCCGCCTGCTGTCACTGGGCCCTAAGTGGTGCCCCCTGGGGAGCCAGATTGCCAGAGGGCCCAGCGCCATCCTGTCTCGTGGGCTCTCTTTGACTTCAGTTCAGCCGGAATTGTTGCATTCATTCCTTCTTTCATCCATCCATCCACCTATCGAATACTTAGACATTCAGAAGTGACTCCTTAAAACTTCTGGTGTAAGACATTGTGTTGGGTGCTGGGAATATGGAGGTGAAGGAAATGTAGCCCTTGTTTCCAGGAGCTGATGGTCTCCTGCCAGATACGGATCCTGGAAGCCCAGGGGACAAGGCATGGGAGGGTCTGAGAAGGCTTCCTGGAGGAGGCAGCCTCTGAGCTGATCATAAGGTGGGGGCATGGCATGGCAAGTTCAGGGAGCAGGGCTGGGATTGTGTCAGTTGCCCAGACTCCAGTGGAGCTTTGCTCAAGGGTGATTCAGGTTGGCTAAGGCTCTGTGAATCACTCAAGGCTGGTAAAAGTCTTCTTCTCCTCCTTAGAACTCCTGACCCCAAGATGGCCCATTAAGGCTTGCCTCCTTCCTTGCACCATTTCCTAGGAAATGTGGGAGTGCAAAATTCCATTCCCAGGTCATTAACCTCTGAATGGATGCTGGAAATTCTGCCTGTGCCCTCTAGCTTATGTGGTGAGCCATTATTCCCAACCAGAGGACTTGGGATGAGATTTTTTTTTTTATGGAGTATTGAGCACAACATAATTGTTACTAGAATCAGATCCCCTTTTAAGATAAAAATATGGGGAGTGGTGGTCTTCATAGCACAAGCATTATAATAAGAAAGCTGGAAAGAAGCAAATTTACCTCTTACCCCATCTACTGTTTGCATTTTTCTCAGTTGCCTGTCCATATGCATGTATATTTTATAAAGCTTTAAGCGGAATGATACTGTTGTGTGTTCTTAGTACTGTAGTACGAAGTTTCCTGTGTTGTAACAGTCCCCACAATTAATATTTTAATGGTCATTTCATGGTCCACGGAGAGTAAAAACCATCATTTACATTGCCAGGAAGTTCCATGGGTTTTATTGACTCTTGGAATTCATTCAGCAAATATATTCTGAACATCTCTTCTAGATCCAGGTCAGAAATGGCCACGTGGTCAGGATGCATATAAATGGGATGTCCAGGCCCTGCCCTCGAGGGGTCACAGTCTGTGGACATGGCCTCTTCACTCTGGGGTTGTGGCGATGGTAGAAAGGGCTAGGGGCATAGTGGCAGCTTGATGCCTGCTTCCAGTTGATAGAAAACAGGTAAAACCACTTAATCATTAGTGATGAGAAATCTAAGTCCCAGGGAGCTGAAACTGAGAGACCCCTCTGGGCTCCTTAGGGAAAGCTCTTCAGCCTGCTTCCTTGCCTGTGTCGCCCCCCCCGCGTGTGTCACTTCCAAGGCCTGGTCAGAAAACCCCCTGGGAGCAGGTAAGGGCGCAAACAAGTCTCCAAGGGGCCTTCCCAACGGGGAAGCTTGGAGAAATAGCCCCTCGCCTACTGAGTGAGCCCCTACCATGGGGGCCAGTGTGTAGGAGGCAGCTGAGGGTGGGGGCAGGAGGATAGGAGTGGGGTGGGGTGGTCGGAAATGTCCAAATACCACGGGCAGGGGACTTGGCTCTGTTGTGGCTCATACCACCCCCAGGATGGTGTGAGAATTGTAGCAACAAGTTGCAACAGTTTAGTTTTGTTGTAAAGAGGAAGTTTCAGAATCCTAGTGGCTACTTTTGAGCAGTTAGATGTTTGTAGTAAGAGAGTAGGGCAACTCGCTTGGGTCCCCTCCCACTGTGTGAGTTTTTCTGTTCTCTTAATAAATCCTGCCATCAAAAAAAAAAAAAAAAAAAAAGAGTGAATTTGGGGGTGGGGTGGGATGGGCTGAGCTTAAGGAGAGAAGACGGGTGGTCAAGGGGCTAGAAACTGGACAGGTATGGTGGTGCAGCCTGTAGTCCCAGCTACTGAGGAGGCTGAGGAAGGGGGATCGCTTGAACCCAGGAGGTTGAGGCTGCAGTTAGCTATGGTCATGCCACTGCACTGCATGCAGCCTGAGTGACAGAGTGAGACTCTGTCTCTAAAAAAAAATCAAAACACCAAAAAGGAGTGGGGGGAGGTGGCTAGAAACTTGAGTTGTCTTCATTTTAGTATTTTCTTTCATTCCAGAAAAAAGGCTTTCTTGCCAGGTGTGGCCTTCTTCTCTCTGCCGCACCGTCCCCCCCCCCCAGCTCCTGTTTCCCTAGCCCCAGGAAACTCAAGTCAGTCTGACCTGAATTTTTTTTTTTTTTTTGAGATGGGGTTCTCACTGTGTTGCCCAGGCTGGCCTCAAACTCCTGACCTTAAGTAGTATCCCGCCTCAACCTCCCAAAGTGTTGGGATTACAGTCATGTGCCACCAAGCCTGACTGGTGAGTGCTTCTTAGAGAGCGGGAGAGAAGGCATTTGTTGTTTGGAAAAGAGCCAAAGGCTTGCTGCCACCCACCCCACTGAGGAGTGAAGAGGGCTGGGGCCCAGCGTGGTCACTGGGACACATCCATGGGTCTTACAAGTTTCAGGTTTTGCCAGCATCCTCACTTTCCCTCTCCAGCCTGCAGTTGAGATTGGGATCAGTACCAGGCCTCTTGGGTTTGAGGTTTGTCTAGCAGAACTCTGTCATGGTCCTCAATACCCACCCCCCTCTTAAATATATGCTCAAAAAACAAAAAACCCAGAGTCCGAGACCTTAACTTAACCTTATTTTTTTGCATATGGACTTAAAATTAGCAATAAGAATAAAATGTAACTCGAGGAGTTCAGCACTTGGTAGATTATAATGTTCCCTTGGTGGTCAGGGTGAGACCTTTGTGTATCTTTGTGATTTCTTGCCTGTCACCTTTTTTATGCTACTGTTGGTGGTGATTATAGGCTAGAGGTCAACTTTGAATTTATGCAATTTTAAATTTATGTTATTTTAATTATTTGCTAGCCATTCTGTTGGAGGAGGGAGTGGTGGCTAGAAAAAGTAGAGCAGAAAGAAGTAGGGTGTGGGGAAGGAAGTGAGTGACTTTAGAAGTAGTGGCTGGGTTTAAATCCCATTTTCATTCAGTTATTTGTTCATTAAATATGTATCAATAGCTAGCTGGGAGCTAGAGACTGTTCTAGGTTCTGGGGATACATCTTTGAATAAGGCAGCTGAAGTCCCAGCAGTTTACATTCTAGTAGGGGAACCAGATGACAGTCAGACAAGTGCACGATGTGGGCCAAGACTGAGTCGTGCCATGGAGAGCAGGAATCAGGAGGGGATGTGCTGACTGGCGGGACTGCTGTAGTGCCATAGCTGGGTGGTTGTCGACAGATATGTATCATCTCCCAGTTCTGCATGCTGGAAGGCCAAGGCCACAGTGTGGACAGGGTTGGTTTCTTCTGAGTATCTCCGTGGCTTCAGATGGCCGCCTTCTAGCTGTTCCTCATGTGGACTTTCCTCTGCAGGCAGATGCCCGGTCTCTTCCTCACCTTACAAGGACATCAGTCTTATTGGATTGGGTCTGCCCTCATTTCAACTTAATTACCACTTGCAACACCCTGTCCACAAATACTGCAGCCACATTCTGCATTACTGGGGTTTAGGGCTTCAACATATGATTTTTTGGGGAGGGGGACACAACTTAATTTCTAACAGGGGAGAAGGGAGTTTGGGTCAGCAAAGGGTTCTCTGATCCAGGGACTTTCCATGATTCCTTTGGGTCTGGGGTACCAGTGTGCCAGAACAATTCTTTACCAGCTGTTTAACTGTTGTGAGCCCACTTTCTTGGTCTGTAAACTGTGGTTCATAATCCCATCTCTCAGTATTCTCTGGGTAACTAAGTTTTGGAATGCACTCGGCACGGTGTCTGGCTTATGATGGGGTCCCATGGATACCATTGCCCCTCCAAGCTCCTTGCCTTACCCTCACCACCTCTTGCCTGGCTCACCAGCGTCCTTGCCTTCGGTCCCGCTTTGCTCTCTCCGCTCCCGGATTCCACTTCTGATCAGGGCACTTCAGGAATGGGGGTTGCCCTTGCTGCTCCCAGCTCCCAAACTGCCCTGTCTCCTGTCCAGTGTCCGGTGTTCTTGGAGGTGTCTTATCTCTCTGATGAGCTGTAATCACTTTTTCGCCAGTAGGGAGGAACAGAAAATGGGTGAGAACTGTAGCCCTAGAACCTGTTGCTGACCAGCAGTTGGATGGCTGCAGCTAGAGTGAAGCCTTGCTGAAGGCTTCACTTGTGTCGCCATTCTTGCTGGACTGGCAGTGTCAGCACTTCTGTGCAATTTGTGCCCTGGGCTCGCATCCCCTCTTAGTGGCCTTGCCACCAGGACCCTTGCACCGTGCCTCGCCCACGGAAGGCACTTCATGAATGCTTGAGAAGCAGGTGAGCACGTTCATGCCTGAATGCGTGTGGGACAGACCCTGGTTGTTCCACTTGGCTCTGTGCCCCTGGGTAGGTGACTTGCATCTGGCTTCCAACACTTACCCGCCAAGTCATGTATATGTCTAGTACTTAGGTCAGTAGGCAGGGGCTTCAGACTTGGGCCATCTATCCTAATCACGATTGTTCTACTTGCAGGCTCTTTACCTTGGGCAAGTCATGTAGCCTTTCTGTGACTCAGTTTTCCTTATCTGTGGATTGAGGAAGATAAATAATACAGAGGGTTTTGGTACTCAGTCGTTTAGCCTTGTTTATTTTATTTATACACAATTTGTCAGCACAGTGCCAGGTTATCTTTTTATTACTTTAAAAAATCTTTTTTAGTGTATTTTTTTCTATCACTTTATAAAGGTTGAAATCACATTCAGGTTCTTGCAATTAAAGTCTCAATCTCACAAAGGTGGCAGTGTTAGCATTCCCATTTTATAGCTGGGACTGTTACGGCTCCAAGAACCAAAGTGATTAGCCTTGAGTAGCAAGTGAAACATCCGAGATCTTTTCCTCACTCCTAATTTTCAGTCTGGCTGTTTTCCGTATCTGCTTCAGTTGCCTCTCCTGCCTTCTCATCCCACTTAACCATTGTATGGATTATCGTTGTGAAACGGTTTTTGTAGGCTTTCATGCTTTTGTGCATAACCTTACAGCAGTGGCTGGCTGGGTTGCACAGCCTAACTGGCTCTTGATGCCAGGTGTAAAGTACGTCTGGGGTAGACCCCTCGAATAGACAATAGGTAAGGGCAGGCAGCTGTGGGGTCTGCAGCCTGGTCCTTGCGGGAAACCTGGGCTTCTGCTGTTCTCCCTAGGAAAGGCGATGCCATCTCCTCCTCTCCTCCTGGTCCAGAAGCATGCCGTTCTCAGCCTGCCTTCTGCCCAGAGCCGGCCTGCTGCCTGCCAACTGTTTCCTGTCTTTGCCAGTGTGAGGAGGAGGTGGGTATAGCACCAAGTGCTCATGAAAATTGCCTCATTATGAGATTAATTACATGCAACCGAGCACTGTGCAATTCACAAGGCCCCATCAGCACTGTGGCTTCTCCCCTGGATTCTACCTGGGGTTGGTTCCGTGGACTTTGGCTAGAACTTTAAACCTCATATCAGAGAGAAAGGAGTAGAGAGTGGCTTCTGACATGATGCTAAGACTGAGGTCAGTCTGGCACAGAGTCCCTGGTGCGGGTGATGAGCTGTGTGTCCTGGAGTCTTGGTGTCTTCAAGGTAAGGACACTGAGGATGCTGGGTGCCTCCAGTTTGTGAGGCTCTGTGTGGGACCTTTGCAGCATTGTACACCTTGGAAGACCAGCATGTTACAGGGATGCTGCAGAGGGTGGGTCTCTTCCTCTTTAATGCAGGCTCTAATTACCTTTAGGTTGAAATTGTGTAGCCCCCCCACCCCCTCCCCCTCCCTCTCTCTTTCCTTACTTCTGGCTTTCAGACAAGAATCCAAAGAATGTGATGCTCTACTGCGGACTGGCGGGATTGGGGCTCTTCTGGGCTTTGCCAGGCAGCCTTTGTTGTGCTCCAGGACCTGGGACATTCCGAATTGGTTGTGGTTGGAAGCCAGAGACAACTCCAGGTTCATTACATTCCTGGCTATTCAATGTGATCCTGGGACAGCTGGGCGGGGTAGGGATGAAGAGATAACACCCCACGCGGCCCAGCACACACAAACCAGGTTCAAAGGGGTTTGGAGGGAAAGTCAGGTGAGGTTGTGGGAGGGGTTTGTGTCAGCCAGGAGGGTCAGCCACCTCTCCCATTGGCTCTGGCAACCGGAAAGCTTGTGGGTCACCTCTGCTGTCCAGAGGTCCTGCTGTGAGTCTTGCTGGATGCTCTGCGTGCTGCTGTGGTTCAAGAGGCAGCGGAGCAGAGTGGTTAGGCATGAAGACCCTGGAACTCCGAGTGAGAGGCACAGGGTACCAACAGCAGCAGCAGCCTGTGTGCCTTGGAGCCAGTCACATGAACTTCCAGGCTTCAGTTTCCTCATCCGCAGTACTGGTAGAACCTCCGAATTGCTTGTTGTGTGGTGAGGTGAGATCACGTGCAAAAGCACCCAGAGCAAGGTGGTAGTGGCTGTTTATTTAATTGCCAGCACGGTCCTGTGAGATGGACTTTGTCATTCCCATTTGGCAGGTGAAGAAAGGGAGGTTCCTAACCTTTAAGTGATTTATCAGATTACCTCAAGTAGTGAATGGAGAACCTGTCACCTACATCCAGGTTGGCCTGCCTTTGGAGTATAACATTCTGCCTAGTCCCTGTGCCCTCTAGGGTACAAGCTTGCGGGCACCTGTGTGTGTGTGTGTGTGTTGAGAGAGAGAGAGAGAGGGAGAGGGAGAGAGGGAGAGAGGGAGAGAAAGAGAGAGGGGCACGGAGCTTGGTGCAAGGCGAGATGGTGTGGCCTGCATCTGGCTGCCCTCTAGGGCAGGGGCCACAGCTTCTTCCTTCTCTCAGCTTTGACCACTTTGAAACCAGACTGTGACTTGGGCAATGAGGTGATTCTTGGTGCGTGGTAAAATAAGCAGCTGTCAGGTTTCTGGTGAAGGACATGGTGAGGTCACCCCTGGGGGCTGGCTCCCTGCTCAAGGACAGCTGGGGCTGGCCAGCCTTTTAGACAAGGGTGCTGCCACAACCCAGCACAGTCACCGTACATTAATTTTTCTGTAATGTGTGAAATGAGTGGATTTTATCTTCACCTCGGGGCTTGTGTTTGGATCATTTCCCCTGGGCTGCTATTTGACCACCCTAGCTTCTCCAGAAAACTTGGCTGTGCCCCCCATTCCTTCCGTGTGACCAGGGATAGTACTGTGTTGGCTCAGTTGAGAACTGGACCACGGGATGGAAACATAGGAAGGAGAGTTCACCCCCCCATTTTGGGTTTCTTGTTCCTGGAGTCCAGGGGACTTCAGAGCAGCCCAGGGGAAGTACCTCCCTCCCTTCCCACGCTGGCTCCCAGTGTTGGGTTATTCTGACCACAGCTTTGCTTCCTCAGACTTCTTTGAGATATTCTGCCTAACCCTCTAGAGGGTAATGAAGAGATCCTTCCTCAAGTCTTTTTGGTTTTTTTTGAGACAGGGTCTCACTCTGTGGCCCAGGCTAGAGTGCAGTGGTGTGATCATAGCTCACTGCAGCCTCAGACTCCTGGGCCCAAGCCATCCTCTTGCCTCAGGCTCCCATGTGCCTGGGCTACAGATGTGCATCACCACACTTGGCTAATTTTAAACAAATTTTTTTTTTTTTTTGGTAAAGATAGGGTCTCACAATGTTGTCTAGGCTGGTCTTGAATTCCTGGCCTCAAGCAGTCTTCCTTTTTGACCTTCCAAAGTGCTGGGGTTACAGACATGAGCCACTGTGCCCAGCCCTCCTTAAGGCTTTGTTCACACTGCCAGGGTGGGAAGGAGGCCACTTTAGTGCCCCTTTGCCTTTGAGCTTGTGACCAGGGGCTTCTAAGAGTTCATGGACTGCACTTCAGGGTCTCTGTGAGCCACTTAATGGTTTGTGAGTGGTTCACTGTCTTCAACAAATTCTCAGAGGAGTCCTTGACCACTGACCTAGAGAAGTAGAAACCTTGGATTTCCTGTTTATAGGGCATGTGTGTATGTGTTTGTATACCAGATATGCTGTCAGTGGACTGATATTACCAGGACCAGGGGTCTATTCAACATAGGATTAGATTACGCCACCATAGGGGTAGAAATATGTGGAGAGCCCCTTCCTGGATCTCTTCACATAGGACAGTGGCCTTCCTCTCTCAGCTGATCTTTCTTGTATTAAGTCTTTAATATACTACCACTTCTGGGTGTCTCTTCAGCATGGGACTAGACATTGGAGGGTGGTGTTTTTACCATAGCCAGACTCCATTTCTGAGGGAACTGGGCTCTTCTTTTCGTCCTTGTGATCTTGCACCTGCACTCTTTCCTGGTTGTCACAGATGTTTCATGAGTCCTGGTATCTAGGCAAGCCCCTTTGCCTTCTTGAGCCTCTGAGTTGCTCTCTCTCTCTTTTTTTTTTTCCCCAGAGGAAGGAGGCAGCATAATACCTGCCTTGGTTTTGTCAAGGTTGGCAGGATCAGATGATGTAAATACTGTGAGATGCATGTGTCTAACAAATGCCAGCTGACTGGGTTGCTACAGCTTTTGTCTTTTGTCTTACCTGCCTGAGATTGGATGCCCCTGAGTTTCCCTTTGGCTTCTAACTTGAGTTTCTGATTGGTGTAAGTTGCGATGTAATCTTGGGTGAGGTGCTGAACTAGTCTGAGCCTTTTCTACCCAATAGAGGGTGAGCCGGGTTGGTGTTTTTCAAAGACTGTCAATTGAGACTCGTTGGTGGGTTGTGAAATCACTTAGTGGCAGCCAGCATCTTTAGAAATGGAATAAAATAGACTCAAGTGGAAAATACTCCGAATGAAGAGGGCGTATATGTAATTTAATGATGCTTTCGTTAGATACATTTGTATTTTTGACAAAATGCTTTTGAATTCGTTTTTAAACAAATTGTAGCTTGAGATAAAAATGCTGGAGCCAGGAGGATGAAATACTCAGGGCCTCTTGCCGCCCTGCCTTGGGTGGTTCCTGCCCGCAGGCCTGAGCTGAGCTGGCTCCTCGACTGCTGCAGCCAGGACTGTAAAGGGAGCCTATTGCAAGAGCAAACTCTTTAACTAAAGGTCTTGACAAAATTCTGGGAAATGAGCTACATTCCTGGAGTGGAATAAATCACATCGAGTTGGGTTAGGCAGGATGTGACTTCAAACCCTCGAAGTGGGCTGTGTGAGGGTAGCATCTGTGATTGACTCATTATGAGCTCAGTGGAGACACAGACTGTCTTGAGAGAGGAGGCAGAGATCTTGGGGGAGGGACTGGCTTGCCCCGGGGCGCCCTGCTCTCTACTTGGGAGCTCACTTTGACTTCACAGTGGCTCTGATCCAGGATAGAGAAGGGGGCCTCTGGGGTGGTGGCTGTCAGCTAGACCTGAGTGGGGAGGGGTAAGGGGGGGATGCTTTGCAACTGTCCTAGGGGGTAGTTGGGATCAGCTCCATTTTGCAGATGGAGAAACTGAGACCCAGGGCCCAGGTCAACCTGGCAAGGTTTGTTCTGTTAGTTACATGGTGGTTCTGGCATTCCACATCCTGTCTGTCTGCCTCCTGAGTCTGGCTCTCTCTAAGATGCCTTCTGTGATGGTCTGTCTCCTTTTCAGGGATGAAGCCATTGTAAGACAGAGTCCACTGAAATGACCACTTGACTAACTCAGGAAAATTGTTGTTGAGCCCTGCCAGTCACGTGTCTCTTGGAAACAAAATAAAGATTAGTGTACATCAGCTATAGCTAACAGTGAGCTAGAGGGTGGGGTGAAGAATGAGGACCCATGACCACAGTCAGGCTGTGGTGTATTCTGGCTCTTGGCTACCTGGCCTTCTGCAGTGAGAAGTGAACCACACAGTAGTCATGCTTCTGCTTGGACAATATAATGTGGGATATCGGGTTTAATAGTAGGTTCTTAAGAATGGGTGGCAGAGGTTTTATTGGACTGGATCCTTGGCGTATGGACCTTTGGGAAGACAAACCTCCCGCATACCTGAATTCAGCACCTACTGTGTGTCAGGCCCTGAGGACCCAGTGGGGACTGATTCCATCCCTGCCTGGGGGCTCTCAGCCTCGCAGGAACAGAGGCAGATGGCTGTTTGGGGGAAGTGGCTATGTATTTGGTTGCTTTTTGCTTTTTGTGTTATTTAAATATCACTTGGAAGACACAAACTGTTGAAGATCTAGGTTCAAGGCTGAGAGGTCTTCCGCAATTGTCTTTCCTTTCCGATCTCAGGTTGGACTTCTCAGCATTCATGCTGTAGACTCAGAAAACCATCATGCTGCACGTTCCGATTGGGACGGGCCATATAATTACATCTTCTGAGTATGCTTATTTTTCTGCATTGGGTTTCAGCAAACTCTGCTCATATGCTTGAGGAAAGAAAAACCATTCATCAGCAGAACCAGAGGGAAGGGATAACTTCGCTGCAGGAATCTGAAGGGCACAAGTTGCCCCCACAGGTGTGGGAAGCCTCTAGCAACCTGGGGAGATGCTATCTGCAGGGGGCATGGCCTTGTACTCAGTGAGGACCCAGCCCAACAGTTCTCCTGCAGCCTTTTCGAACTGGGGCGAGTTGGAGGGGCTCTTCTGCCCTCGCTGTTCAGGGGCGATGCCACCCCCATGCCTAAAACAACACACTGTGCTGCAGTTTCTCCTTCTCCTGAACATCTGAATGAGAGCTCAGACGTAGTAGGTGAGGCACAGGTGTGAGCTCACTATGCAAATATTGAATCAATTAAAAGCAAAGCCCGGGGTCTAGTGTAGATGACTTAGTTGCAGATCCAGTTCCATGTCTGTCTGCAAAGCTTAACACTGGGCAAAAGCTGCTTAACCTGTTGTTGATCCCTTCCTCCCTTCCTCCCTCCCCTCTGACATCCCTAACTTTCCTCCTACTTTCCTAACTTCCCTATCACCTCCTCCTTCTTTTCCTTCCTCCTTCCTCTCTTTCCTTTCCCCCTTCCTTTCCTTCCCTGCTTCTTTCCTTCCTCCCCTTCTCTCCTTTCCCTCTGACTTCCCTAACTTCCCTCCAACTTTGCTAACTTTCGAATACTTCCTGCGTCTTTGCCTTCCTCCCCACCTTCCCACTTCCTCCCTTCCTCCCTCTGAGGAGTCAGGAGGGGCGACCCTTGGACAGCCAAGTTCCCAGAAGACACATCAAGCATTTGGAACAATTCAGTTCCTTTCAACAACCGTTGGTTGAGGACTCTCTAGGCAGCACCCTGGGCTCGGTCAGCACTTGAGCAAGTGGGGCAGGAAGACCCTGACTTTGAAGAGTTCGGAGGGGCGGTGGGGAAGAAGGGTGGAGAAGCAGTGGTTCAGGTGTCAGGCAGGCTGTGCTAGGACAGGGGGAGGAGGGAGAAAGATGAGTATGCTAGGGATGAGGAGAGGCTGCCTGGGAGAGGTGGTATATACACCTGGCTTTGGGAGCTCTTGATCAGTAGAGAATTGGGAGAAGGACTATCTGAATTGTCTGAGTGACAGCATGAGCAAAGACTGCTCCAGTGACTAGAATGGAGGAAGTCTAGCAGGGAACAGGAGGGGGCAATGGGAAAGAGAGCCAACAGGCCTTGATGGAAGGAGTCTGGTGGGTTCCAGAGCATGCTTCTCTCCAGGCTGATGGACTGTTATTCTGGGGCGATGACAGGGATTTCCTCAAGTTTTTGCTGCTTTCTGCTCTGTTCATTGGCTGATTGATTAATTCACTAAGAAGTGATCTCTGTGCTGAGGACCCATACCCATGTCTCTGTGGCCCTGAGATTGGTGAAGACCCAGTGGGACATTACTTTCTACCTAGCCTGGTCAGGGAACTGTCTTTTTTCTGCTAGTCTCTGGTACTTTCCAGCTCTGACTTCTCTCCACCCCCTTCAGTTGAAGTAAGGGAGGGTGATCTCTTTAAAATACAAATCTGATGATGTCACCTCCCTGTCCCCTCACCCCTTGTCCCTAGAATAAGGTCCACATTCCTAAATGGCTGATAAGATCTTGGGTATGCTGCCCCTGTTTTTCCCTCATCTCAAGCTGGAATCTATCTGCATGAAATTCTGAGGTCATTTTTTAAAGAAAATTGTTCGCTTAATTTTTAAATTGACAAATAAAAATTGAATACGCTTACTGTGTACAGCATGATGCTTTGAAATATGTACTGGTGTCGTTTTTTGTGGCTTGGGCTTTGTTGTGCACTGGCAAAGTGAAAATGACCACAAGCCCTTCCTCGTATAGTCAGGCAAATGCCAACATCTCTGTTCCCTGGGCTCTAGGAGTCACCGAAGCCCCTCTGTGCCCCCTTGGAGGGGGAAGGGAAGAAGGGCAGGCTCCAAGCTCTGGTGCTAAGTTCCTCTCTGGTTTTATCTGCTAAGCATCAACACAGGCTTGGGTTGGAATACTGCTAATGGAAACAAGTCTCAGCTTCTTCTGTAAGCAAACAACATTCCTGAGGTGGGGAGGGAAGGGGGGCTCACCCACAGGCCTCCCATTCCTTAGTAGTGTCCACCTTCTGCGCCCTGGGCAGCTGGGAGGAGCCCCCCTACCTCTTCATAGCCTGGGGAGAGTGAGCGCCTTGTGGGGGCTGCTGTATGGTTGACCCCTTGGCAGAGTGACCGTTTTGCTGACCCTCCTGTAGATAACTGCCCTAACAACCCTAGTGTTCCTGCAGGGAGGGGCTTGTGCATGCCTGTGAGCTGGTAGGACATCTTACAGGTGGGAAAGCTGAGGCCTGGGGCTTCGGTGACTCCTGCAGGATTGCACAGCTGGGCAGCACTCTGTCCATCTCAAAGCCAGCTCTTCTGCCACAGGCTTTCTGGACTCCTTATCAGAGTTGCACTTCCCAGATTAGCATGGAGAAAAAGCTTTCCTGCAGGATATTCCTGGGATGGAATTAAGCAGGTTTGTTTTTGCAGGCTGCCCAGAACCCTTTGTGTATGCCTCTTGACCCTGGAAGAGGGCCTTAGGGAGTCTGCATTCGCACCTTACTCGCCATGAAACCCTCTTCCCTTTGCATATCACCGTGGTTCAGAGTTGCCATGCTGTACCATATTGTCCTCAGGGGACCTGGCTAACCTGGAGGAAAAGTTACTGAACTTTTGGAAACTGATTTTCAGAGACCTCAAGTGTCCATTCCTAGGAAGGATGGGGGACAAGAGAAAAGAGTTGGGAGCGGAATTCCTGTTTAGTGTTAGATTATTTGCTTGGAACTATTTTCCCCCCTCCTCTTTTTAAAACTAGAAAATCAAGGTGCTACAGCTTCAAGGTCACAGAAGTTGTCAGTAGGGGATTTGGGATTCAAACCCAGGTCTGTCTGGCCCCAAAGCCATGCCCATTCCATTCCATCATGGTTTATTACAAGCATTTATCTTGGGATTTGCAGAACTGGTATCCCATGTGGCTGTGGATTCTCCAAGTTTTGTCTCTAGGTTCTGAGTTGATATCAAACATTGGTGTAGCACTTGCTTGGTAGATGTGGGTGAAGCCTTCCAGGGAGGCACATGGCCTTCACATGGCATCCCAACGAGAGCAGAGGCCACGCCAGTCAATGTGCTTTTTCTGGTGTATCATTCTAGTACGGTGGTAGATGCCTCCACCTTGGTTAATCAGGGAGTGCTAGAAGATTTCAGAAAACTGAGATGGTTCAGTGAGGTGCAAAGCTTATTGCATTCCTAGTTGTCTTTGTAAATTGAAAGCTCCAATATGCTTTCCCCCCCTTTTTGTTTTGAGGATATGACAGTTAAATCCATAAACAGTTTGAATTTTGTAGCAAATTAGGTGGCCACGACGTGTGTGTGGTTTCAGCTTGGGTCTTCTGTTCCCTTCTGCTCTCCATATCTGGCCAGCAGGATTTTCCAGCCCTTGAGAAACCTTCCCCATTAACTCCTTCTTTCTCATTTTTGCCTTGTTCCTCGTTCATTCATTCAGGAAACTTTAACTGAACACCTGCTCTGGGCCAGGTCTTGTGCTAGACATTTGGAATCGAGTTGAATGAGACTCACTGATCCCTGTCCTCAAAGTGCAAATGACTAGACTTTAGCTGTTTGGTTACTGCCATGGCAACAAGTACTGGGCACAGTGGGGAAGGCCACACGAGAAGTCTTTTTGCAGCAAAAAGTCTTTTTATGGAGGGCCCTATGGAGGAGGGCGTGTTGGGTCGATATCTAAGAGAGGCTCCCGATGTGAAGGACACTTCTCTGGCTTCATTGAAGGCCTGGAGACTTGAGCACAGGGGATGTGAATGGGAAGTTGATCATGAGTTCCTGGGAAGAAAGGGCAGGACAAATGAATGGGTGGCATCCCAGAGGGCTTGCTCATCTTGCAGGGAAGATTAGATTTTATTCTGGAGAAGGTGTGCAGCCATTGAACTGTTTTGAACTAACCAAGTAATATCAGTAAGATAGCAAGTAGTATATAAATAAAAATCTGAGTTAGTAAAGAGGGTTGCTCTGAAGGAATTCTGGAGAAGTGGCAGGAGAGGCCAGGAAGGAGGCCATTGTAGCAGCCCAGAAAGAAGGGCATGCGGGCCTGCTCTGGAGCAGGACACTGGTAATGGGGTTGGCAGAGGCCTGGGGTGAGTTCATGGTGACTGTCTTGGGTGGCTGGATGGACTGTGTATCCCAGAGATAGACATCCAGGTTTGGAGACGTGCAGGTTTGGAGAAAGAATGGGGGGAATTCAGGAGTGATGGTGCTTATGGGTCCTCCAGGTAGAGGCAGCTCTGGGGGACATGTATGGAGGGACATGGGGGAGAGCTCTGGGTGGGAAATACTCATCCAGGTATTCCAGTGGTAGATTCCTGGGTTTTATCCTGATTTGCCAAAATAAATAGCATTTGATGGGATTCCCAGGATGAGGTAAGCTAGTACAGCCACAACGAAAACAACCCCCACAGCCACCTCTGAAATGTGACTGCCACCTGTCTTCCATTAACCACCTGGTCCTTTTTTTTTGAATAGGAATCTCACTCTGTCACCCAGACTGGAGTGCAGAGGTATGCTCACAGCCACTGCAGCCTCGGTCTGCTGGGCTCAGGCGATCTTTCTGCCTCAGCCTTCTGAGTGCTACCACTCCTGTGTAATTTTTTGATTTATTGTAGAGACGAGGTGTTGCCAAGTTGCCCAAGCTGGTCTCAAACCCCTGAGCTCAGGTAATCCTCTCACCTTGGCCTCCCAAAGTGCTGGGATTACAGGCATGAGTCACCATGCCTAGCCACCTGGACCTTTCAATGCTGATGAACTTTGCTTAGTCTTACAGGCTGAGCTGCTGTGTTGGAAGTTGTGAAGGTAGCTTGCACCCTGTCTGGGGAGGCACATCAGTCTCCTTTGCTTGGTTTGTTTACTTATTTTAGTTTTTGAGTTGGAGTCTTACTCTGTTGCCCAGGCTGGAGTGCAGTGGCACGCACACTCATGGCCACCCCAGCATCAACCTGTTGGACTTCAGTGATCCTTCTGCCTCAGCCTTCCAAGTAGCCGGAACTACAGGCGCGTGGTACCATACCCAGCTAATTTTTTTTTTCTTTTGATTTATCGTAGAGACGCGGTCTCACCATGTTGCCCAGGCTTTTCTCAAACCTGCGGGCTCAGGCAGTCCTCTTGCCTCGGCCTCCCAAAGTGCTTGGGATTACAGGCTTGAGCCACCATGCCCGGCCTGTTTACTTATTTTACAGTTGGGTATTTCGGATCTTAAAAGTGCAGTTCAGCAGGTAAATCTAGGTCAGATCTCTTAAAATACAGTCTATTGCAAAGGATTGTCATTCCTGGTGACCATGCCATCCATTGTGGTCATTGTTTGGATCTGGGGACTTCTGTTTTGTTAAGGATATTTGACCTGTGCACTTCAGAGATGGGAGGATTTGCAAAACAAGTCTGGCTTTGTAGGGCAGCATTTGCTCACACTCTAACCCCTTAGATCAGTAGTCTTAACTGGGGGCACTTTTAATCCCCAATTGCCACCTTTGGCGATGTCTGGAGACATCTTTGATTGTCACAACTGGGGACTAGGTGCTTCTGGCATTTAGTGGGCAGAGCCAGGGATGCTGCTGAATACTCTACAATATACAGGATAGCCCCACAACAGAGAATGATCTGGCCCAACACTATCATAGTGCTGAGGTTGAGAAGCCCTACCTTACCTGGTCACATGACTTTAATGAACCACTGCACCCTGATTCTTCATGTTGGCTCTTGCTCTTCTTCCTCGGTCTAGAACACTTTCCTACCTCTCCTCCCTTCCCCACCAATATCCTACCCATCTTCCAGGATTCAGCTTAAATGTCACATCCTCTGTGATATGCTGTCTTGAGCATCTAGGTTTTCAATGATGTTACTCTTTTCTCTGTTCTTACAGCAGGTTGCTTGTCTTTCTCCATTGAGTCTTGTGTCAGAGCTGGTTGTTTGCAGGCGTCTTCCTCTCTGCAGTGAATGTTACACAGTGGCATTTTTCCAGTCTCACTGTTACGTGCATTGAAGGAATGTATCTTGAATTAAGCAGCCCTGTGAAATATTATCTGCACTTATAGTTGAGGCCAGAGAGATGGCATGGGCCAAGGTCACAAGCAATCAGTTCCTCTTCATTCGCCCATAGGGCAGCTCTGTCCAGTGGGTGCTCACCACGTTTGGGTGTTGGGTACAGCTGTGAATGGGAGGGACAGGAGGAAACCAAGAAGCTTACTTTCTGTTGACTCCGTGCTGCATCACCCAGATGGACATTTTACTAGTTGTATGTGTGCCTGTCCTGCCACCCTACCACTTCTTGAGATCTTTGTCCTTTTGCCATGATTTTTTGTAAGTAGATCCTCAGTATGCATTCAGTTGACTGAAGCATTGACTCTAATAGGTTTGAAAATTTCTACATTATTATGGTAGCTGCTTTCAAAGAATATTCCTTAACACTGGCATTCAGCTACCTTGACAGTTTCAAAACCAACGGCTGTAAAGAGAAAGGACGTGTTCATCTGTGTTCTCTGGGGTGAGGGAGGGGATAAAAATCAGAAATGGAGCTTCTCACATACATCGGTGGTGAACTGGAACCTTGGTGTGCCCAGGATGGTTGGAGATTGGTTAGGCCAACTCCTGGCAACCCAGGCTCAGAGAACTCAAAGGACTTGCCCAAGGTCACCGCCATTCCCCTCTCCTTTCTTTCTTTTAGCTCCAGTGGTTTAGGTCAGAAGTCTGGGGTCCCTTTTGCAAGACGGTGTGAGGAGATGTGGTTTGCAGCTTTGAGGGACATTACTAATGTCTGTTTAGCCAGGGGGGTTCTCAGGTTTTTGCTTTCAGTAGCCCAAGTGACCTCACTGGGAAGGCAGTTCAAGTGGAAACGGAGCAGGGCACTGGCACCTTACGGATCTGAGTTTGAACTTGGGTTTAGTGGCCTGTCTGGGCTTCATTCCCCGCATCTATAAAATGAATAGGATGATGTATATGCACCTTACGAGATTATTGCAAGGCCTGAGAAAATGTAGCACTTATTAACAGGCACTCGGTCTGGTACAGCTTATGACAAGTGTGATGACTTAGAAATGCCCAACCTAGAACTTGGCTCATGGAAGGTTTTACATCAACCCTAGTTGTCTAGGAATGGAAACACTCTCAAGTGTTTCGACCACTGATTTGGTTTAGTAGCGTAAATTCTGTCTTTAAACTACTAGCAGTTTGTTTTCCAAACACACAAATAAGTAACAAGAGACACGGAGGAAAGGAGGGAGAGTTCTTTGGGCAAGCAGGGAGAAGAAAAAGGTTCAAATGGACATTTGTGGGGAAGGGGAGAAGGCAAATAATTGAAGCATTACATTTTGGATTGAAAGAAGAGGTTTTTGGTCAACCTATTTACTTTCAGTTTCATCATTTCCTGAGAGTCCTAATTTAGCCTCTGGTTGTGTCCTGCTCGATTATGGCCTAAAAAGGCAACTGCTTGGGTTTCCTGGAGTTGGACTGGCACCCGCAGGAAGCTGCTGGGAAGGAAAGTGCTGGGGCCGGCTCAGCACGGCTCAGTCTCAGTCTCTAGCGGCTGAGGTGGCTTGCTTCCTGCTGAACTCCTTGCTGGCCTGCTGACTCTCGTAGGTATGCGGGACTTTCACCTGAGCCACAGAACTTTTTCCTGCATCAGATTCGTAGAGGTAGGCGTGCAGGTGTGGTTGCTCTTACATATGCTTCCTGCTCAGACGTCAGCACATAGCCACCCAGTCCTTTAAAAAACAGTTCAATCATATGTCCCAGGGCCGTAGAAACGTTCCGGTGTTCTTTGTTCCCATGACTCCACTTTCAGGCCTTTATTTCAAGGTGGTATGTTAGATAAGAGAAAAAAAAAAAACCTTTAAAAGTGGTTGTTAAAAAAATGACTTTGAAATATTATGCAGCTATAACATGATCAACAATGAGGCCTTGGAGTCAGGAGTTTTGGGATTGAGTCCTCATTATCTCAGCTTGTGTGACCGAGTAGAGTCACTTCCCCCTCAGAGCCATCACATCATCACCTGTAAAATGAAGCATTTGGAGAAAAATGATCAACAAGCAGATTTCCCTGTAGGAAAATGGTTCTAGTAAGTAGGGAAAGTACAAAATGTGAAACTGTATCTTAAGTGTTTCTGGGAACCAGGACTAGAAAGGACTGTTTAAAAAGAGAGAGTGGGCCGGGCTCGGTGGCTCAGCCTGTAATCCCAGCGCTTTGGGAGGCTGAGGCGAGTGGATTGTCTGCGTCCGTGGGTTTGAGACCCGCCTGGGCAACTTGGCGAGACCTCATCTCTACAGTAAAAAAAAAATTTAGCTGGGCATGGTAACGTGCGCCTGTAGTTCTGGCTACTTGGAAGGCTGAGGCAGAAGGATCGCTGGAGCCCAGCAGGTTGAGGCTGTGGTGGCTAGTAGCGTGCCACTGCACTCCAGTCTGGGCGACAGAGTCAGACTTCAACTCAAAAAAAATCAAAAAAATAAAAAGAGAACGAAAACTGATTTTGGGGAGAGAAAGTTCAGGAATTTAGAGGAATATTTTTCTTTCATTTTTTGGAAAACTTCATATCATGGGTGCTTCTAAAAAGTTTCGAAGAGGCTGCAGGACAGGGCGAATGGGGAGTCATGGCTGCAGCACTCAGTGTATTTTCTCCCTGGTGTCCTTTGTGTGGTGTCCCTGATTGACTTTTTCATAGCTCTTTACTGTCCCCAACTTATAAATGGGTATATGGATTACATAAGGTGGCATAACCTGCCTGCATCCTGGGGAGATGAGCAGTGACCTGCTTGAACATGTGTGTGTCAGCTGCTGCTGGGGCAGGAGCCTCTTTACCTGACACAGGTGGAACAGAAGCTCAGTTGCCTGGTCTTGGAGTCGTTGAATGGGCGACCCTGTCCAGGAGGGCACAGGGGGCTTCATAGGAACTCCATTGTTTGTCATGACCTCTGCAGCCCTCCGCTCTGGTCTCACCATGTATTGATCTTGGCGCTGCTGCTGGCCTACGTCACTCCAGCATAGTTGCTGAAACCAAATAGCTCCGTCCTTGGCCAGGCCAAGCAGGGCCCAGCCTTGTTTAATGAAAAGTTCTACTGGGAGGGAAGTGCCGAGGCAAGCAGGGGCTCTGACCTTTGGTTGGCGCCTGGGCCGTGGAGCTGAGGGGGCAGCCCTGAGGGGCTGCCTTGTGTTTCCCTCCTCCAGCAGGAAGTGTGGCTTGGTGTCCAGGCTTCTGCTAGCCACTGGGACAGACCCTGAAGGCTTGTGGCTGTTCCCTTCCCTCCCACCAAGGCTGAAGGTTGGGCAGGGCGAGGCGCCGAGGGTGGTCATTCCTCCCCTGCCAGCTGGTGTGATGTTCACGGCCTTCCAGAGCAGAGTTCCAGGTGAGGCCGAGTGCCTAGGGCCCACAGCCGGAAGGGAGTGCACCAGCTGCCGAGAAGCCAGGCCACCAGCCGGGATCTTTGCTGTTGGCCACATCAGAGTTAGTGTTGCTGGGCTGAAGTGGAGTGTGGCGGGCCAGACATTCTGCCATTGCCAGTGGGCTGTGTGCTTGCTGCTGATGGTAGCACGCCGAGAGAGCGAGCATGCTAAATTGTGACACAGCTTGCTTTCTGACAGGCTGCGTGGTCCACGCTGGGAAGGCTCACTTTTTCTGCCTCCTGCCTGCCCGATAACATCCAGTAAATATTTGTCGAATGCTTTGGAATGCATTCCTCTCCACTCCCTACATCGGACTCAGCTTACGGAGACAGTTACAGCCCAGCTCCAGTGCCAGCCTGACTTCCGCAGGGCCCCAGGCACAAGTGTGCTGGGAAGAGGCCAGGCACAGGGGCGAAGTGGACCTGGGTTATAATCCCACTCCATGACTGGGCTGGGCAACTCTGGACAAGTGTCATGCCCTCTCTGAGCCTGTTTTCTAGTTTTTGAATTGGAGATGATAACAGCTCTTTTCCAGGGTGGTTGACAGTTAAGTGAGGTGGAATATTACCTCCACTTGATGTAGGTAGGTGTTTAATAACGTCTCTTTTCCCTTCTTCTCTTGGTAGCGGTCTTATAAAGGATGGTGATGTCTTTACTGACTGGATCAGCAGAACTCTTTCTTAACCAGCAGCAGACGTGGGACTTGGGGGGGAGGGGGTTCAAGTGAGTCTCTCTCTCTGCATTGATGAAGAGGTTTTATCCTCTGTGGGTGTGAGGTCTGCGAAAAGTTGAAGTTGTGCTCTGTGATGGTTGCAAGTTCTTGAGCAGGACAGGGATGTGATGGAGAGTCTGGGTCCTAGGTGCCTGGGGACTTTGGAGAGACCAACTGACTAGTGGTCAGATGCATAGCAGGGAAGCAGAGGGCAACGGGGGTTTAACTCCAACAGAGAGATGCTTTTGCTGTTGGCTGCACGAGGGTGGGTGTTGCTGGGATAAAGTGACGTTTGCTTGAGGAGACTGGCCAGTGCAGAAGTGCAGACAGCTGGAAGTGAGCTGGTGGTGCCCTGCTGCTGTGCACACCCTAGGCCCCAGACCACGGGAAAGACAGGACCAGCCAGGTGGTTCACAGCTGCCATTGCTACCTTGTTTCTGCTGTCTTACTCTGGGTCCTGCCTTCTCTTGGGGTGGTCCTTGGATGGTGGATATGCCCTTGGTTCCCACAGGGGCTGCAGGGTTTGCTAGTGCTGAGAATGTAAACAGAGCCACTGGCCCAGGGAGCTGGTGAGGCTGCCAAGTCCTGCTCCTGGGACTTGCCCCAGTCAGGGGGGAGCTGACAAGCAGGTTTCCTGGAAAACAGCCCCTCCTGGAGTGGGTTTGTGGGACCCCTCAGCCTTGATCTGGAAGCCGTTTATGAGCCCAGGTAAAAAGGCCTTGGCGGTCCAGACTTTTCCTTTTGTTCTTTCTCTCACAAGCCCCAGCCTCCTTGGCATCCAACTCCCCATTGGAACTGGAAGCCTGAAAGCCCATGTGACTCTGGATTTGGATCTAGGACCTTTCTAGTTTGCTGAGGCTGTGGGGAGGGGTCTTGATCTTCTGAGGGAAAAAGCCTTCCTGATCTTGATCTTATGGGGAGGCGGCACTGAGCGTGGGGGTTACTTCCTCTGGTGGCCATGGGCTGAGTCTATTTTAGACTTGGGTTTCCAAGTTCTGCGTTTAGTTTATCAAAGCAACAGTCTCAGGTGACCCCAGCCTGCACCTCTGAGTTGGAATAACTGCTGTGTTAGGAAAGGCCCCAGGGCTAGGAGTCCAAAGTCCTTACTGGGTGACTGGACCAGCCCCTTGACTCTAGGGAGCCCCTGTGTCCTCATCTGTAAAATAGCGGTAACAGTATGTGTTCTACCTAGCTTACAGAGTTATAACAAAGATCTTTCAAGATAGTGAAATGTATGTGAACACCTTTCATAAACTAAGATCACACAGATATAAGGGATTATTATTTTATATCTTTATTTTTCAAATGAGTTTTGAAAAAAGCAAACCCGGCTGGGCACGGTGGCTCAAGCCTGTAATCCCAGCACTTTGGGAGGCTGAGGTGAGGGGATTGCCTGAGCCCATGGGTTCGAGAACAGCCCGGGCAACTTGTTGAGACCTCTTCTCTACAATAAATAAATGAAAAAAATTACCTGGGCGTGGTAGTGCGTACCTGCAGTTCTGGCTACTTGGAAGGCTGAAGCAGAAGGATCACCAGAGCCCAGCAGGTCCATGCTTGGGTGGCCGAGAGTGTGCATGCCACTGCACTCCAGCCTAGGCGAAGGAGTGAGACTCCAATTCAAAAAAAGAGAAAAGCAAACCCATGTGCTTAAATTCTCCTGGCCCATACCTTGTGAGGGTTGTCTTCTATCCCACTGTCCCTGCAGGGAAGCACTTTTACTGCTCTTTGTGATGTTTCTGGAGCCTGACTTCTCTTCTGCTCGCCTCTTTTGGGCTGTCTTACCAAGATAAAATTAAAATCTGGTGGCAGCATATATTGGTGTTTTATTTTCTTCTCTTGCCTTAGTTGACTTTATGAAATAAAAAGACATTTTGTAAGCTGGGAACTTCCATTATGTTCTTTTGTAGTCAGTTGCCATTTTTGGCTAATTGGAAACCTCTCTCTCCTCCTACATTGTGTGGTTGCTTTGCTGCCTTTCCATGTGTAGCATAGCGACTGTAATTTCATCTGTCTTTGAGACTCTTATTATTCTTAACATTTGACATGACAGATTAGTTTATAGATTTGTTTGATTGTTTATTGACCCTAGGATGATATATCTTACCATTAATTTTTAACAAAATTCCTGCTATCAATGTGCTTTTTCAATGAGGCACAACTTTCTCCTCAAACTATGGGGCAGGAAACTTTTGGCAAGTTGTGCAGCCTGGTTATGTAGTGTTTTACTGTATTGTAGTCTTATGTGGTTTGCAAAGAAAAAGGTGTGTTTCGGTGACTCTTGTGTGGCTGACGCAGTCATATCTAACCTGTGATCCTTTTTCTCCCTTAGGTCCTGGCTGTGAGTCACCATGGCACAGCAAGCTGCTGATAAGTATCTCTATGTGGACAAAAACTTCATCAATAACCCGCTGGCCCAGGCTGACTGGGCTGCCAAGAAGTTGGTATGGGTGCCTTCCGACAAGAGTGGCTTCGAGCCTGCCAGCCTCAAGGAGGAGGTGGGCGAGGAGGCCATCGTGGAGCTGGTGGAGAATGGGAAGAAGGTGAAGGTGAACAAGGATGACATCCAGAAGATGAATCCGCCCAAATTCTCCAAGGTGGAGGACATGGCGGAGCTCACATGCCTCAACGAAGCTTCAGTGCTGCACAACCTCAAAGAGCGTTACTACTCAGGGCTCATCTACGTAAGTGGCTGCCAGGGTCCCCACTGGACTGGGGTCGGGGAGGGTCTGAGGCGGGGATGGGGGCAGGTCTTCCCATCACCCTTAGATGCCTGGGCTCTGACTAGTTGAGACGGGTCTAAGGAATACTGGGTGACATCTTTGAACTTTGATATTTGAATGTCCTAATTTTCTTTCATTTTGGCGGGGGGGTTGGAGTATCACTTTGTTGTCCAGGCTGCAGTACAGTGGCACACTCATAGCCACTGCAGCCTTGGCCTGATGGGCTCAGGTGATCCTTCTGCCTCAGCCTTCCAAGTAGCTGGAACCACAGCTGGAACCCTGCCTGGCTAATTTTCTGACTTATTGTAGAGACAAGGTTGCTCAGCCTGGCCTTGAACCCTTGAGCTCAGGTAATCCTCTCGCCTCTGCCTCCCTAAATGCTGGGATTACAGGTGTGAGCCACTGTGCCTGGTTTGAATGTCCTAATTTTCATAGCATTATTTTTTTTTCTGTTGTAGACACATGTAGGGAGAAGAACATGCCCTGTCTGAGAGATGCCCACCTTTTGGCCTTGGTACTCAAGTCTTGGTGGAGATATATAGGTTCAGGCCAATGTGGTCAGTTCCTTCTATAGCAGGGGGTGCTGTTTCCTGATTCCTACTTTGTTCCTTCTATATCATTTGGTTCCCTCTCCAGCAGTTGACTCAAGCCCATTTTTATGCATCTGCCATCTTGTTCTGCATGTTGGTGTGGCTTACTTCCCTGGGAGTGTACTCTGAGCAGAGTAAGGCTTGCCTCATGAGTCCATCCAACACGTTAGTGCTGGTTCCTTGCCAGACGAGTATTTGGAGTCCAGAGAGCACGTGGAAAAACCCAGAGCATGCAAAGGATCAGGAGTGGTCTTTTTTCTTTCCTCTGGCGGGGCTACAGCTGCAGAAAGACAACTCATCATTATGTCAGGAAACATGGGGAGATGAGCAATTATCCATCCCTTAGGTACAGGCTCTGAGCTCTTATGGCCCTGAGTCCCCAAATCCTTTCTAATATCAATCCCAAATTCCTCTTTTCTTTCCTTTTTTTTTGAGTTGGAGTCTCACTCTGTTGCCCAGACTGGAGTGCAGTAGCACGCTCCTGGCCACCGCAGCCTCGACC